>NW_013563186.1:0-191353 GCF_000968595.1 Rasamsonia emersonii CBS 393.64
AGCTCGAGCACTTTTGACAGCGCAGGGCGCCGGAGAGGGAGAAAGGATGGGTGGTCAGACAGGTCTGCCAGCGACAACAAAAGCGTTCGCTCTCAATCAAGAGGTCGAACGTTCACATTGTCCAGGGGGGACGCTACTTCTAAGAAACATCACAAGTCAGATAGCGGGAGCTCCCACAAGCGTCCGAAATCGTTTGACTTTGGGAAACCGTCGACGGCTTCCAGCTCAACTGTGTCGCTGCCCGCCACGGCGCACACGGACCCGTCCGCAGACCCTGAGGATTTCATCCACTACCTCCGAGAAGTGCAAAAGCCTGAAATCGTGGAAGTTGGAAAGATGCACAAGCTCCGTTTGTTGCTTAGAAATGAGACGGTGAGCTGGGTCGACGCCTTCATCTCCGATGGCGGCATGGACGAAGTCATCCAGCTCTTGTACCGAATCATGAAGGTGGAATGGAGGTTAGTACCGACCGATCCTTGCTGTCAGATGAAAATGAGACTGATGCGTTTGCGATAGAGAGGAACACGAAGACAATCTCCTCCACGAAACTTTGCTATGCCTCAAAGCTCTCTGTACGACATCATTGGCACTGAAGCGGCTGACGACGGTTGAAGAGGAACTGTTCCCGGCTTTGCTGAAGATGCTCTTTGACGAGGAGAAGAAAGGCCCCAGCGAGTTCACTACCCGGGGGATCATCATTAATCTATTATTCACCCACCTTTCAACAGCATCTCCCGACGAGATGCCAGCTCGGGCATCCAAGATTCTGTCTTATCTCCGGGATCCCACACCAGAGAACCAGCCTCTGGAGTTTATTGCTAACATGTACCAGCCCCGTCCATACCGGGTTTGGTGCAAAGAGGTCACCGGCGTTACCAAGGAGGTGTTCTGGATTTTCCTGCATCACTTGAACGTGATTCCACTTGTTCGGAAAGACGATGGGTCTTCGGAACAGCAAGAAAGTTACTTGAAGAGGCACTTCCCGGCCCCCAGGCCCCCAGTTCCCGCAGCACCCTACGTGGGAGGAGTCGAATGGGACGCCACCAACTATCTCGCTGCGCACCTGGATCTGATGAACGGACTCATTGCCAGTCTGCCGACCTGCGAGGAGCGGAACGCTCTGCGGGAAGAATTGCGGGCGTCGGGCTTCGAAAAGGTCATGGGTGGCAGTCTGCGGACGTGCAAGGAGAAGTTCTACTCTGCGGTTCATGACTGTCTGAAGACGTGGATTTCAGCCGCAGCGGAAGATGGCTGGCCGTACAGGTTTGTTCGGGAGGGCCCTGAACCGGGCTCACCGACCAAGTCGCCAGCCAAGAGCGCGAGTCCGAAGAAGAACCGCATCGAGGAGCCCCCGAAGATTTCCCTTGCCATGGAATTTGAGAAGGACGAGAAAGAGTCCAAGCTTGATAACGAGCTTGGCGGATGGCTATGAGAAACGGCCGAAAGATGTAATGAATTTCCTTTGTTTATGCATTTTCTTTTTTTTCCTTTGTGTGTTTTTCTTTCTTTTATTTTCTTTCTTTTTTCTTTTCTGGATTGGCGTCAATGTGCCGGCGTTTATCGGATGGGCACGTGTTCTATAAGCATATACTAGCTAGCTTGGATGGCTAGCTTCCATGAATAGCCATGGTCATATGTCCAGGAGTCTCTTTCCTGGCTTGGATAAGTCCGCATGTCCGAATGAGGACCGGAGTACAGTTGGATGAATTCATGAATGGGGTATAAATGAGTCGAAGGACGGATTTACTGACGATGTTGGAATTGCAATGGAGTCGGCCATTGTCTCTGTGATGTGTACATGATGTTGTTTTCTTTCGTGTCCTATTCGGAATGATGATCGCATAGCATGAATGAAATGCTAGACGTGAGTTTCTTCTTGATCAGCATCGAAAGAGTAGTGTAATATATGTAGTTCTCTTTAACATTCAGTGGAGGAGCCAAATAAAATAAACTCGGCGGAGACCTCTCGGCGGATCGGAGTGAAAAGTGCTCCGCCGAGCTGTCGGACTAGACCATACTCCCGCAACAAGCAGTGCAGTGTCTACAATTCTTCTCAACACAGGCTTTCTCTTTTCTTTCTTATCTATTTTAATTTTTTCTTTACCAATGCTGCCTGTTTCGCTCTCTCGACAGTTATTCTCGACCGCAGCATCGTCTACTCGAGCCTGTCAGTCCTCCGTGTCGCGTTCCGCGCCCGCATCCGCATGCGCATCATGGGAATACGTTCGCAGAAGAACAAGCCTAGTACGACCACCTAATCGAGGCAGCCAAATCCAGAATTATCGTCTCGTCTATCCTAAGAACACCCTTCGACGGTCCTTTTCCACGACATCGGCCGCGTTCTCTGAGCCCTCCTCGCCCTTCCGACTTACCTCCTCCAAATCATCATCCTCTTCCTCCTCCGCAGAAAGCCCGACGCAAGCACCGTCTGAAAGAGAGTCGAAATTCGATTATGAAGGTGCCAGCGATGAATACTACAGCCCCTACAAGCCCAAGCGACAATGGCCGCCGGACATGTCCAAGCTCTCACCCAAGCACCAGTTCCGACTGGAGCGGAAGTACCGACGCCGAGCGGCCCTCAAGTACGCACGGCCCAAGTGGGTGAAGGCGACGAAGCTGGTGCAGTGGGGGATAATTGGATGTGAGTGCAAACAAAACATAAGGCAGGAAAACCTTTGGTGTTAACGGAATATGGCAGTCGTCCTGATATACGCGGTTCTCTTCATGGATTGGGAGACGGAAGACCATCCGTTTGAAGAGGTGAGTGGTTAACGGGTTCCTGACGAACGACGTTTTTGCGTGAACACTGCTTGCTGATCAGATCGATTATTAGTTCCGGAAGGAATTCTTCGCAACGGTCAATTCGCTCTTCTCGCCTGCTCCACCGCCTGCTACTACCAGACGGACGGACGATCAAGCTGGAAGGTAGCCATGATAGGTATGGTACGGTACCTATCCATCAAAAACCATATACTGTATACAGCACCATGTAATATAATATAAATATTCAAGGGAAAGGGAAAATCTATGATATGATACCAATTTAGCTTGCTGGACGGATATCTATCTCTCTGTCAAATTCTCTACCTAGGTAATTAACCTCGGAAATAAAACCATTTGGAAATCAAGAATCGAATTCCGACTGCAGTGATCAGATTGAAAGTGCTGTACATAATAATACTCCGTACATGCAATGCAATAGTAATCCACGGCTTTTCGGCCCACATGGCGGAGACTGGCGGAAACTGGCGGAGATTCGATTCGAAGGATAAAGCAGGAAGAGCTTGTAGTTTTCATTAATTGCCAGTGGAGACAGACAGACAGAGCTGGTCTGATTACTATTATTACTATTACTGTCATCTCCACCGGTTACCCTATTTAAGTCAGTGATTATGATTGCATTTTCACATGCAAAGAACTATTTATTGTCCCGTGATGATTGCATGTCCGACTGCGTCTCGGCCTCGGATAAACGATGATGCGTGTGCCTCGGCTCTTTCTGTAGCAAGCAAGCTCCTTCACGCGGGCCGATGATATAATAGGTCCGGTCGGGTTGCAGTCGGTAGACTCGGTACAAAAGGCCCTGACTGACGCCTATTTCTTCCTTTTCTACATACTTTCAACTGAACTCAGTTGCATTTGCTGTTGAGATTGTGTCTTTTCCTCAGTACTGCTTTTTATTTTCTGGACGGATCACCATGTCTCAGGGTATGATACGATGAATTGATGACCCCCACGTCAGATACGTACTGACATGTGATGCTTCCTTCCAGCACAACAACGGCTCTCCCAGGTTGCCTCCCACTTCACCTCCGGGTCGAAGCCTGCTGGCGGCGTGGCCGCGCTCACGGAGAAGCACCCTGACGACATCGTCGTCACTTGCGCTCTCCGAACGCCCATCACCAAGGGTGGAAAAGGTGGCTTCAAGGACACCGCTGCCGCCGATCTGCTGGCGGGCGTCTTCAAGGGCCTCATCGAGCGCAGCGGGATCGACCCCAAACTCGTCGGGGACATTGCCGTCGGCTCTGTCCTGCCCCCCGGTGGTGGTGCGACGGAGTTCCGGGCTGCGGCCCTGGTGGCCGGTTTCCCCGAAACGACGGCCGTCAAGAGCTTGAACCGGCAATGCTCTAGCGGTCTGCAGGCGATTGTCGACATTGCCAACGAGATCAGGGCGGGCGTGATTGACATTGGTGTTGGTGCTGGTGTCGAGAGCATGAGCCTGCAGTACGGGTAGGTGGTAGTCTTCTGCTTATAGTGTGAGTCTGGTCTGACAATGCATAGACCCGGCGCAGTCACCGAGTTCTCGGAACTGCTGGAGAGCCACATGGAAGCGGCCAACTGCAAGGTGCCCATGGGCGTCCTCTCCGAGCAGATGGCCAAGGACCGCAACATCACCCGTGCCGAGCAAGACGCGTTCGCCGCCTCGTCCTACCAGAAGGCGGTCAAGGCCCAGAAGGCCGGTCTCTTTGACGAGGAGATCTACCCGCTGCAGGTCAAGTGGACGGACCCCAAGACCAACGAGGAGAAGACCATCACCGTCAAGGCGGACGACGGGATCCGGGAGGGCGTCACGCCCGAGTCGCTGAGCAAGATCAAGCCGTCCTTCGCCAAGGACGGCACGATCCACGCGGGCAACGCGTCGCAGGTGTCGGACGGGGCGGCGGCGGTGCTGCTGATGAAGCGCTCGACGGCGGAGCGGCTGGGCCAGAAGATCATCGGCAAGTACGTGACGGCGAGCGTGGTGGGGGTCAAGCCGCTGCTCATGGGCATCGGGCCATGGAAGGCGATCCCCGTGGCGCTGGAGAAAGCGGGCATCAGCAAAGAGGACGTGGACATCTACGAGATCAACGAGGCGTTTGCGTCGCAGTGCGTGTGGTGCGTCAAGGAGCTAGGCATCCCGTTCGAAAAGGTCAACCCCAAGGGCGGCGCCATCGCCTTTGGCCACCCGCTGGGCTGCACGGGGTCGCGGCAGGTCAGCACGCTGCTGACGGAGCTGAGGCGGACGAACAAGAAGATTGGCGTGACGAGCATGTGTGTCGGGACGGGGATGGGTATGGCAGCCGTGTGGGTTGCTGAGTGATGCCCTGGAAGGACCCTAAACTAGCCCTTTCTTTCTTTCTTTTCTTTTGTACGAGTACCAGGTTGAACGGTATGATATTGATACCTTTGAGTACTTAGTTCATACGAATGAATTGCATTGCATTGCCTTGTCAATCATAAGTCGTCAGTCAAGTTGATAGAAAAAAGTGCTAAGGTATATAGTAAAAATGAACAAGTACGGTATAGTATAGTATATCCCAGATATATTCCACAGACCAGACTGACAACATCCAACATCCAACAATCTACCTATCCCCAAGAGCACAAACAAACAAACAAGCACGAGCATACCTAACCGTAGTATATATACGGAGTAGTATAGGATATGTATACCTAGGTAAGCAGCTATTTCAACGTCCGATGCCTCTTAAACGCCTCAAACACCGAAACGCCCTGCTCAACATCCGCCTTGGCCTTGTCATCCTGCTCCACGAGCTGCGGCATCAGCGCCAGCACGTCGTCGAGCAGGGCGCGTGGGATGACGACGACGCCTTCGAGGGCGTCGCAGATGATGATGTCGCCCTGCAGCATTAATACAGACATGATCAGTGGGTTCTTGTAATTATTGTAGGTTTTTGGGTTAGTTCAGACCTACGGGTGAGATGGTGACTCCTCCGAAGGAGATGGGCACGTCGCGCTCCCCAGGTTTGGCTTCTGCGCCGGTGCCGACGGTTGATGTTCCGCGTGCCCAGACCTGAAGTAAATTAATACATTAGCATGTAGATATACCTATATGTAGTATGTATGTATGTGTATACTGAACATACATGCAACCCCGACCCATGCAACTCGGCCAAATCCCTCACTCTCCCATCAACAACAGCCGCCTTGACGCCGAGATACTTCAGCCGCGCAGCCATGATCCCGCCCAGCGCGGCGCAGGACTGCCCCGCTGGCTGCTCGATCACGACGACGGTCCCCGGCTGCGCCCAGTCTACCCAGTGCTTGCCCGGAGGGAAGCCGTGCTTCTCTAGGGACTCGACCTCGGGCGTTGGGGCGTCTTTGGGGATGAATCTGAATGTTGAGACGGGGGCGATGATCTTCGGTTGGCCGGATTGGCGGCCGATGAAGGGGGAGAATGGGGCTGTTATGTCAGTACGATTTTTTTTTAAAAAAAAAACATGAATGACGGATGAAAACGGATGATTGCAACTCACTGATATCCTTGAGGTGTCCTGCAAGTGGGTTACCCTTTTGCAGTTTCAGCAGGGCGTCGGAGACCTAATCCGTCAGCATCAGTTAATCGAATTATAAAAACAAACAAAAGCTTAGTATTTATCATCCTCTAGGAATTGACAAACATACATCACAAGGCGAAAAATTATGCAGCGCCTCAAGCTTCTCCTCGAGGGTTTTTGGAGAAGACGAAGACGACGACGAGGACGACATCGTGCGTGCTGTTGTATACGCTGCAGTTGGGAAGGAGACAATCGGACCGGAGTTGCAGTATAAGAAGAACCGTAAATTAGGGTAGGGACGTAGATGATAGGAAGAGCCCGGCAAGAGATTGAATAATCTTGGAGAAACTCTCATCTGATTGATTCGAAGGTTGATTTTAAACCGTGGTTCATCCACCGGAATAATAGAATGAATAAAAGTAGCTCGGGACAGGACTGCGGGCGGAGGAAATGCAAATACAGTTTCTCCGCAACTGATATGTAGGTAGGTACAGACTAAAGTAGTAAAGATCTATCTACGGGGAAATCACCGGCGGACGTAGGCTAGATTATCGTCGCGGAGAGAATACCCGTTATCCGATTTCGGCCGTAAAAAAAACGCGAGCTATTTATTCTTGTTTTAGAGAATATGTAGCTGATACTCTGACAACGTGGGGTCATTTCATCATTGCGGGGAAGATGAGCACGGCACGGAATATCGCAACAGGCAAGCGACTAGTAACTAGAAACTCCAAGATGGGCTAGTAAACAATATAATAACATCATGTAGGGAATCAGTTATAAGTCTTGCATACCATTGTGTATTCAATTATTAGACCTGGTCAATTGCAGTCGCAGATTTATATTTCATCCAGTTTTCGGCGGAATCGTCTACTTCCCTTTCGATACTCCATACTTTGTAAGACAGCTGGCCAATACCTCAAGGGTACTTCTTATAGTATAATCAACATGACATATACATATACTCGCGACCAACTCGGCCAGTACCTGCAACGCATCCGCTACTGTGAAGACGCCGGCGACAATGCCGCAGCTCGACTGGCACACCTCGAGCAATCCATCCACAAGGACCCCCTAGCTGCGCTCGCCGAGCTGCAGAGGCGACACATCGCCACGATCCCCTTCGGAAACTCGGCCCTGCATTACTCCCAGCATCGCTCCATCTCCCTGGATCCGGGCGTTCTGTTCCGGAAACTGGTGACCAGCGCCCGCGATGGGTACTGCATGGAGAATTCCGGGCTATTCTACATCGTCCTGAGGTCGCTTGGTTTCACTGTCTACGCGACAGGAGGCCGTGTCAGTCGAGCTATCAAGAATGGCGTCGATGATGGCGGATATGGCGGGCTGTAAGTTGACCAGTTCATCACCCTGGACAGTCACCCAGCTACAAATCGGTATAGATTTAGCTGGAGAACCTGGCTAATGCGAGCCGCAGCGGCCATATGGTCCTGATCGTTACAATTGGGCAGGTCAAATATATGGTAGGTAAATGCATCCCAAATATCTGCGTCCTGTGTCCTGCGTACTGAGATGTCAGGTTGACGTCGGGTTTGGTCCAGAATGCCCGACGCGCCCATTGCCGCTCGAGGAGGACAAACCAGTGGCATACATTGCCCCCGCGGAGATGCGCCTGATCAAAGACAGCATCCCCGAATTCACCGACAAAAGCCAAAAAGTCTGGATCTATCAGACCCGACATACCCCCAGCAGTGACTGGCGGCCTGCGTACTGCTTTTCTGAAATCGAGTTCCTGCCGCAGGACTTTGGAGTCATGAATTTCTACACCAGCCAGAGTCGGACCTCCTGGTTCACGCAGAAAGTGGTCTGCGTGAGAATAATCCTAGATGCGAATGAAGAGAAAATCGAAGGCCAACTCATTCTGGCTGGAAACCAGGTCAAAAGGAGGATCCGTGGCGAGTCGGAGGTTCTTCAAACACTGAAAACAGAAAACGACAGGGTCAACGCTTTGGCAACATGGTTCGGCCTGCATTTCCAGGAAGAAGAGGTCCAGGGGATCCAAGGCTTGGTTTCGCAAATCTCTTCTTGAATTCATTCCCAACTGGCTATCGGGCTCATAGTACTGTACAATGCAGTTCAAAAGCAGCAGGTATACGGATATGACTTCGACAGGAGGAAAAAAAAAGAGAGAGAGATTTAGAATTGGAATTTCCTCTAATAAATTCTCTTTTCGACCTGTTGCAATGTCAGCGTCGCAACAGATAAGGTGGTATAACCGGCTACCTACCCTCCATGGATTGCTCACTTCGAAGCCCTTCGGGGCCTCGGCATTGCCGGACTGTCCTCTCAACCTTCCTGTTATCCGCAGATCTCTCTCCATCACTGCTCGAGGTTAGCATCAAGGTATGGCCGACAGTTTCAGAATTCAGGCTCTAAATCAGTAACATACTTTGCTGCCCAATCGTTAGCCAAGTCAGCCTCGCGGACGCTGTAATCAACAGACGACTTACCCTATCCCACGCGTCGAGGTTCCACCGCGCCTTCTTGTGGTCATTCGCGTAGTACTTGACGATGCTGAGGCCGGCGCCGGTCACGCCAAACATCTATCCACAGGTAAGCACCCGGTCGGAAGACGAAGCCAGGCGGCACCTACGCCAATGATGATTCCATAGGGAATCAGAGCCTCGAAGGGGACACCCATGGTGACAGCAATTGATTCGATCAACAGACGAAAAAGCTTCTTTTCTGTCTCGAGCACGGCTCAATGGTGCCGACGAGAGAGGGGATGAGGCCGTCCGTCGCCGTCGACGTCGCTCGGAAGACGGCTGTCGGCCCGAAAGGGCTTAGCGCGGTGGCCTGGCTTGGCGCTGATCAGTCAGCAACCATCCAACAACCTCACCCGGCACGGCACGAGAAGGGGCAGCGGAGCGCCGTATCGCCTTCAAAGGAGCGCGAAAAGCAGTCTGATTGTCGTTCCTGCGGCGGATTTACGCGTCAAGGTACGTGTTTTTATGTCCTCGCTGCTTGCTGTCCTTGTCCCGATGTCTTGATCCCGTCTGGGCGCATTTTTGACCATCCTCGGTTCTCCTCCACTGACGCCACTGAGCTTCTTAGGCAGTTTACTTTCCGACGACAAGTACGGAAGTGCGATTCTTCGAGCATACTGCGACGCTATGTGTCTCTAGAATTGCCCTCGCTCGAAACCCTCTCTCCGATGCCTCATTCCTATAAGCTTAGGTGACGGTCTCCTCTCAACGAGGAGCCTAAAACGTCTCCATCGTGGGTCTCTTCAGGAAAATCTACAGGGCTGCGAGTGGCGCAGGGATTCGGCTCAATCTGGCGACAGCGGTAACCTATACCATGGCGGCGACCATGCCGGCCACCTACGACGATCCCAGAACGAACACTCAGGCCGACGCGGTCGACAGCGACCAGGACGCTGAGGGGGAAGAGGACCCCGATCTGTATGAGTTGGATCAGCGATTGCAGGATGCTGTTCAGAAAGCAGACGCGGGAGAGCAAGATGAGGACGATGAGGCTGCCATGGAGTCGGAGCCAACAGACGATGGCAAGATCGAGGCAGAATCAGAAGAGGAGGAGTCGAGGTCGCTCGATGCTGACGATGAGGACTTTGTTGACACGGTGAAGCCCCGCAAACGCAGGAAAAGGGCTGCAAGTGAGGCTTTAGAGTCGGAGGATGCGGACGTGGCTTACGAGTCAGCTAAATCCGAGTCGGACGATGCTGAGGCAGAAGAATGGGAAGCTGAAGCTGAAAACGATGAGGCCGAAGCGGATAAATCCAGCCATGGGAATTGCATGTGAGTGCCAACCAGTTTCAGACCCATCAAAAGGGTTATGCACTGACAAGCTGCCAGATTCTGCGGACAAGATGAGGAGCATGATCCGTCTGAGGATTTTGAGGAATACCTGACCTGTGCAGTTTGCGGTGATCACTGTGCGTGTCTCAAACATTCGCCTGCAGCTCATTCTCCCTTCATATCAGCGACTAACCTGACCATGCATGTCGCAGCCCACCGACAATGTGCCCGAGAACAGAATGCTCTGAGTGAAAGTGACGGTATGCCCTTTGTTTCTAAGGCCAAGGTATACACGCTGACACCACGAGCAGATGCAGAAAACTGGCGGTGTCCCACCTGCGTGCAGAATAAACTGGAACCAGATCCTGGGGAGCAGACAACCACGCGACGCAGAGGGGCTCAGAACATCACGAGGGATCTTCTCCCTGCGTCGACCGGCTCGTCCGGTCCTGCTTCTCACTCAATTTTCAACAATCTGATTGTTGACGACGACCCCATGGACGGGACACGATCACTGCGCAAGAGAAAAACATCGTCTGCTGATATGGACGATCACACGCCGGTCCTGCGCAAGCGACAGCGCCAGACGCCGTCGCGGGCTGGGACGACCGACGCGGCTGTTTCCGCGGACGCTAACGGGGCTGTGGAGACGGCATCGCTGCCCCGGACGCGGCCGCGCCGGACTCGAAAGGCAGACAAGGAGCTGTGCCGGGTCGTGCAGAAGAAGCTTGGCAAGCTCGTCCTTGCTTTTCGTCTCGACCCAGGCAAGACGGCCAAGATCCTCAGCTCTCGCCCTCGTCCCAAGAATCGGAGACGCAGGCCTCCGAAGCCGCCCCCGGTGGAAGAAGAGCCTCAAAGCCACTTTGCTCCCATTTATCCAAACTACGGCTCGCCGTTGTACTCCTTCCACGATCGCGAGTCCGATCAACTGAATTCGAAACCCTACGGCGGTATACTATCCGAGGAGGATGCTGATACCAGTCGAACCATTCCCACCCAGGCCGACCGCGAGCGGTTCGAGCTTGCGCGGAGAAAGGCCGAGGAAGACTGGCAGAGGAAAGCCAAAGAAGACGAAATGGCTGGCGATGCCAATCATCGAGGGTCGCAGAAGGTGTCTGGCCCTCCGAGCAAAATCAAGTGGATCAACTTTGGCGGTTACGAGATCGAGACATGGTATGCAGCGCCGTATCCCGAAGAGTACAGCCGCAACCGGGTGCTCTACATCTGCGAGTTTTGCCTCAAGTATATGAACTCCGATTTCGTTGCGTGGCGTCACAAACTCAAGTGCCCGGCGAAGCATCCGCCTGGCGATGAGATCTACCGCGACGGCACCATTTCCATCTTCGAGGTGGACGGACGCAAGAATCCGGTGTACTGCCAAAACCTGTGTCTCCTGGCCAAGTTGTTTCTGGGGTCTAAGACTCTTTACTATGACGTGGAGCCATTCCTCTTCTATGTCATGACGGAATACGATGAGTACGGGTGCCACTTCGTCGGCTACTTCAGCAAAGAGAAGCGGCCCAGCTCGTCCAACAACGTCTCCTGCATCCTGACACTTCCCATCCATCAGCGGAAAGGTTACGGGAATCTCCTCATTGACTTCTCCTATCTTCTGACGCGCGTCGAAAAGAAGACCGGTTCGCCAGAGAAACCGCTTTCTGACATGGGACTGGTGTCCTATCGCAACTACTGGCGGCTTGTCTTGAGCTACCAGTTGCGCAACCAGAAAACCCCTATCAGCATTGCGGAGCTCTCGGAGCGTACTGGCATGACTCCGGATGATATCGTTTCCGGCCTGGAAGGGTTGCGCGCTCTTGTCAGAGACCCGGTCACGAAGAAGTACGCGCTACGGCTGAACTACCAATACTTCGAGGAATACATCCGAAATTGGGAGAGCAAAGGGTATGTGAAGCTGAACCCTCTCGCTCTCGTATGGACGCCGTACGTCATGGGGCGCAACAATCAGTCACATTACGATCGCACTCAGCTGCATACTGTCGCTCCACGAGATGGATCAGAGGAAGGTGAGGAAGGCGACGCCGAAGAGAGGGGGAAGACTAAGCTCGGAGAGGGCAACGCCGCAACTCCAGGGTGGAACGGTGACGCAAATGGGCACGTCGATCCTCAGGGGTTGCCATACGCCCCGGCAGGGCCTCCCTCGACGAGCGCTCTCGATAAGGCGTCGGCGAACCAAGTGAACGGCGACAGCGGTTCATCTGACAAGACACCCGAGGAGGAGAACCCAGCTGCTGGTATACCGCCTACTCGATTCGAGATCTATCCGCCGATCCAGGGTCCGCCACCAAAACGGCGGCCTGGTCGTCCTTGGGGTAGCAAAACCAATTATAATCGAGTCTCGTACACTCCCGCCTCACGGTCCAGCCGCACTCCAAGACGGTCGTCGGCTTACACTGCTGGGACACCTGCGACGTCTATTAGACGAGGAAGAAGTGCGAAGTTGACTGATCCAGCTTCTGCCCAGTCTCCTACAGTCAATGGTAACGGGAATGCAGAGAGAGCCCAGGACGAAAGCGCTATAGTCGATGAACCGGAAATGGCGGTAGATGGCGAGTTCCCTGCAGAGAATAACTCTGTGCAAAAGTTGCCGACGAACGGTGTGGAACAGGCAGACGAGGTGGTCGAGAATGGGCATTCGGAAGCGCCAAGCACCGGGCACCCTACTCCTCGCAAGAGTGGGAGGGGGAAGGGGAAAGGGAAGGGAAAGGGCAAGGGGAAGGGGAAGGGGAAGGCTGTTGACGAGGACAAGACTGGCAGCGAGGGTGACAAGGTCAAAGTCATCATTCGGCCGCCGGCAGCGCCAGTAAATGATAGCGACGTGGATGCCGAAGGGGAGGTGGACGACGAGGTGGATGCGACGGCGATGTCGTTACAATGTGACGAACGATTTGCATGAGCATGACTGGCTGTTTTTGCGATTTCACGCTGACTTAGCAGGCTGATATCCTTCTGTATCGGATTTGGCTGGTCTTTTTTCTTTTTTTTCTTTTTGTCCCGGTACGATTCCATGAGCCATACGTGGTGACGCAAATTCTTGTTTTTTTTTCATCATCGTACTTGGAAGGAAGCAAGGGACGGAGTGAGGGGTCCAGGAGTTTGGATTTAGTAATCCATGCATTGTTTAATAGTCAAGTCGAGTCACTATTATTTATTACTTTCTGGTGTTGATTTCCTAGGCTGCAATTGCAGGAAAGCGCAAGGACAATGCATTCATCGTCATACCTGAGGTAGCTAGCTAGATAGCTAGGTTAAGTAGCTGGCTAACCTAGCTCTACCGCGAATAGATAATTCTGCTGAGTACTGTACCGTCTGGGGAAAAAAAAAGATAGTATATACAACATGCCCTGCTTTCCTTCCTTTCCTTTACTGGGCAGGTCATGATGACGATGATGATAACGACGATATACATCGAATAGGCAAAGGTAAGAGAACCCTACTTTAGTAGTTTCCCCCTCCCCTTAGAGAAGGTAATAATAATTCCACAGAAAGAGTGGTCTAGCGTTATTATAACGCAGTAGGCATAGTAGAAGTAGGTAATATATATTAATGTTGTCCAGGTTATTTTTATTTATATGAATCTGTGGCTGGCTGGTTGCCTACATTAGGTAGGTAGTAACTATTAACCACTGGGCAACCTACTAGGTACCTAAGTACCTAGATATCTACCTAAGCTAAGGCTAAGTTAATATATAAAAAAATATAAACATTGTTCCGGAAATTGTTCCAGGTCGACAGTCAACTCTACACTGTCATCTGTATCTACCTATACGTCTTTTCTTTCTTTCAGTCACTGGATTAATTATGTTAGGTAGACACTGCCATCACAACTAGAATGTAAGGTTATCTAACAGCTGTCGTGGAATACTGTAACTCTATTATAATTATAGGACACAGGTGACATGCCCTTAACGGTGTGCAATGAAAGCCTTCTTTGTGTGTGTGTAGTACCTGCATACCAAACAAGAGGGGGGGAAAAGAAAAAAGAAGACCCGCTTCAAATGCCGATTCCTGCTTTACAGTACAGAGTACACTACAGTCTACAGGGATAATACAATAATGGATATTCTCCTAGATACCTGCACAAGTTATAACGTGTTCTTAACAAAAAATAATATTAATATTACTTAATATCGATACTCTGAAGGTATACCTGCTAGGTATGTAATCATAGATAGGTAGGTAGATAGATAAGTTTTAGTTAGATAAAGTAGTACATACAATCCCAACAGATCATAATTACTACTTACTTATTACTTACTTGCTTGCTTTCTTGCTTGAAAAAATCATATTCATTCACGAACGTTATGTTATTATCGAATCCGGAATCCGGCAAGTTATTATAGTAATTAACTCGACGCTTTTGGTCTGCTGGACCCGATCCGAAATCCGAAACTCTGATAAACGCCAATTAGGTTGATCTCACTAGGTAAGGTGGGCTACCTAACTCTATCCGGTGCGGACGTCCAAAAAAAACAAAATGCGATTTGGTCGTGTCGACCATGGAACGCGAGCTGTCAGCTTGACCTTACGCAACAATTGAGTTAAACTTGAATCAAGTAAATGAAGAAATAAAGAATTAAAGAAATAAAGAAAGAAAAAAAGGGGAAAGAAAAAAAGAAATAGAAAATAAAATTAAAGAGAGAATGTTCATGTCTGTTTTTGTGTTGTTTTTGGACTTGCGGTCCTTTTTTTTAATTCCTTACTCGTACGGATCTACAGCTTTATTACTACTACTATTAAGGATGCCAGAACTGGAAAAGAAAGAGACAGAGACATCTTACAGAATTACTGGACCAGCCTGCTTGATGCTCAGTGTAAATGTGTATCCGTATACACCATCCTCCGCATACTGTGGGCCATTCGCTTAGGACTCCGTAGAGCACTCCGTAGAGCATCCGGCACAGCTAGCAGCAATCAATCAGCATCAGTCACAATAAGACGTCAATTGGTGTTATTCTCCCATCTGACTGCCTCTTGCTTCCATAGGAGACCTATAGTTAAGCGCCAACTCTCGCTAGGATGTCACGAGAAGCTGTGATTTCGGTGGTCGAAGAATTCATCACGGGCGAGCAAAAAGAAAACGGTTCGAACGGTGATCCACCGAGTCGTTCGTCTCTGCCAATAATGCTTGTCCACTCAGCCTGAAAGTGACCTATTCCATAAGGAAGAGCATGAAGAAGATTCCTCTGCTGCAGCTTGCAGGGCACAGACTCCATCCGAAGCACTTAGTCCGTGCACGTAGAGAGCTGGAGAGTACTCCGTAATGTCCTCTCGCTTAGCCCCATCTGTCTCCCGAAAGCTGCTCCGCCTGGACTTCCCCAGCTTCTCCAGGCTGGCAACCAGCCTCGCTGCAACTGTCGGTGCCTTGTGGCCCTGGCTCCGCTCGTTTGTCGACGCACGGGAAACACGCTGCCAGCCGGAAGGGAACGCCGCCGCAAGCAACGAGGATCCTCTGTAGATCCAGACCTGGTCGTCCAGATTGCACTTCGTGGCGCTGGAGACTGCGGCCCCATAGCGTCTGCACTGACCATTTCGCGTGGTCTCCCTGCCAATCCACTCCCAAGAATAGCACCCCATTGTACTGTAATACTGTACCTATAGAATGCGCTACGCGTAGCGTGGGCTCATGGTGCACGGCGGCGCACCCGCATTGGACGCGGCCTCGTAAGCAACAGGCCTGAGATTTCTGCCCTGTGTCGTTCTTCCCAAACGCCATTGCCCGTATCCAGTGTCGACTCGGTAGGGCGCAGCTCCCTGTATCTGCTGTCGTACGCGCCGTGCAGCTGAGATCGCAATGACGGCGCGCTAGGACCATAGGCCTGGCAAAGGCGATAACAGATGCGGTCTAGCAGGGATATCCCCTTGCGAACCCGCTTCTGAATGCCGTCCAGCTTGTTCCCGCCGGTTCATCAACCGCAGCATGGCTTCCTTCATTACGTCAATAACAGAACAGCAGCCGGTGCCATCGTCCCCCGTGATGCCGTCTCATCTATCTGAGACGGAGCAACCTGTGCGTAGCCTGGAAGGGCAAAAGCACAACCCGACCCGTTTGTTAGTGTTTCCAGATCGGAGATCGTGACCTGCATGGCGGGCGTGTGGGATGTGATCCGTCCAATTCCCTCCGATTGCCTGCACGAGACCGCAGCCCTCTCACGACGGATTAAATCCCCATCCAAGGCGCCCATGTCTTGCCCCAGACACTGCTCGTCAGGGGAAGCTTTCCCATCCACTGCTGACCGAGGATTTGTTTTTCTCTTTTGCTCCCTCGCGTGTACTATACCTCTTGCAACCGCTCTGTACTCTGTATATGTGCCGCTCCCCTTTCTCAGCTGCGAAGTGGTTCGATCTCCCTCGTGTAAGATGGTCGTCCGCACTGAGGCATTGGGCCGGGCTCGAGCGTAGCGGCGGAAGGCCACGGTTTTTCATCTCATCGAGAGGTGCTTTTCCTTTCACAGTTCGCTGACGAAGTAGGCGCGACGGATTGTTTAGGAGATTCTGTTGTTGTCCTCCACAGACCTTGCGTCCTCGACAGCCTAGGCACAGTGACCAGCGTCCCAGCCACGTCTGCGATTTCCTCCGCCAGCGCTTCTCCTTCAGCTGTGACATTTGTCGCCCATCATAGCGTCTGCAGGCTGAATTCCACGGGGTGTTTTGTCTGGATCCCAGTCCTCCAGCTCAGTCGCTACGCAGCGGCGTTGCGCGTTGTCCACCAACCCCCCTGGATTGGGATGGAGATGCCGCCTGGGAAGACATAAAAGACATAACAGGAAGGAGCGCAAAGTCAAAAACGGCATCCAGGAGAAAGAACCAAGGACCACGGTGTGTACCGATTTCTTTCTGGAGCCTGAAAGGCCCTGCGACGTTGTTGGGGGCTCTTTGTACGGGGTCTACGTTGCGGGGGCTGTATATATACGGTAGGTTTCTGACTGGAATGCTAGGCGCGCGCGCACCCCAGGCGCACCACCAAGCCGATCTCGAAGATTGCCCTTGCATCTCTAGGGGCCTCTGCGGCGCTTACGGGGAGGAAATCTTGCATAGCCGGCTCCATCTCCGCACGACACGAAGAGCCAAAAACGGTTGGCTCGCCGGATTTAATCTTCGCGGTGGAACTGAGAGCGGCCTACCATCGTCGCGCCATTCAGCGATAACCGAGCAGTCAGGCCCAGCCAGGCCTGCCAGATCCCCTTTGAGTTTGTGGCCCTCTGGGCGAGGCTCGCTGGTGACCGGGGGGGGGGAGGTGGTCGCGTCTGGCCAGCACCGCCAGGCTGCCCTAACCGCGAAACAAAATCGCTCGCCGAGGGAGACGCTGGCAGTGTGCGCATCATTGCAAGACGGTTGCCTATTACGGTGCATGACGGCCTGTCTTGCCAGATGAGCGCCCGGGACCCTTTGTCACCCGTGGTTCAGACGCTCTGGGAAAGCCTGGGACGAGCAGCAAGAGTCCAACGGTCAGGCTGCATTGGCTGCAGTTGCGCTCCACCAGCCCATCCTGACAGCGACGAGCGTACGGTACGGACCAGAGGGAGCGACGACAGCCTAGGGCGCGTCCAGGCGTTCCGACCACCCTCCGGCCGCACCGTCTGACCAGCAGCAGCATCATCGTCCAGCGCGTTAGTTATAGTCGGCGATCTATCATTTCCCGCTTTAAGGTTGGTCTCGAACGGAGGCACCGAGGGGCGCTTGCCGCTTGCGCGCACAAGCGTTCTGACGACACCTCCACCACCTCGATCCGCCGCCGTTTTCGTTCCCCTCCGCTCTTAGGGCTGGCAGTACAAGTCTGATAGATTTATTCCCACGGAATCCCCACCCATGGTAGTGGTGGCCGATATATTCTCTCGGAGAACCTACCACCCCACCGTATCAACGTCTTCTCGACGGTACTGTCTGTCTGTCTGAGCCCGTGAGCGCGACCCATCTTTCCCTCGTCTCATCCTTCTCTCGTTAGTCCCTCTATTCTTCCCCTGGTCGTTCGCCTTCGCGGTTCTCCAGACTTTGGGTCTTTCTGCGTAAATCCTGGGTGCTGCGTTCCCGGTTCCCGTCGAGCTGCTCGCCTTGATGAGTGCTTCGACGTTTGCGGACAGCTCCGTTCCTCGCACGGAATCCCAGAGGTTCGTCGTCGCGGTTCTTCCGTGTCTCGTCTCCCATCTTTTTTTCCCCTTCTCTTTTGCCTGCTCTCTTACTCAGCTCTCCCACTGACCATGTTGTCCACCAATAGCTCTGACTTCGAGTTGATTGTTCGCCAGCAACCGGAGCGGGCACGGGTCGCCGGGGGGAAGGAGAAAGGTACGTCTTTTCCCCCTCTTTCTCGCTGGCTTTCTTCTTTTTCTTCTTCTCCTTCTTTTTTTCCCTTCTTCAACCCAGGAAGATAGAAATCTTCCTGGTCAGGTGAATCTGTTCCAGGCTGAGAAAAAGTAATCCTGCAGAGCGCAAGCCGGTTGATCCACCTCCCATCATTCAACTCAAAGTTCGAGAGGATTGTCAGAATACCTATCTGGCCCAGTAAGTTTCCTGGACCTATTCTTTCGATCTGGTGGACCCGGTGAGCGCTCACAGCTGCAGGCATTATCTTCAGAGTCCCTATTATTTTATGTGCTGTAGCCTGTACGATGCACACGAGGATCGTCCAGTGCCTGTACAGCCGTCCACCGCATTGGCAGGCACCCTTGTGTCGTCTCTTCATCGGCTGAAAGATGTCGACAACACTGGTGAGTCCTGTCTGGTGCGGAAAAAAGTCATCTTGGATCAGTGCTGACCGGGCTCGTCCCGTTTTGGGGGCTTTTAAGATGGCGGGTTCTTCGTCTTTGGAGACTTGTCCATCAAGATCGAGGGCGAGTTTCGTCTGAAATTCACGTTGTTTGAGATGCGAAAGTACGACGAGTCCCTCCGAGGCAAATGGTGCTCATCAGACGGGGGAAGCTGACCGTTCACTTAGGGACACGGTCACCAGTCTGAAGTCGATCATTTCGGATCGGTTTCAAGGTGAGGCCCTTTTCTCTCTCTCGCTCTGTCATCATGGTCGATGAAGCGTCTGTCTTGTTGACCTGGTGATAGTATTGCCTCCAAAAAATTTTCCAGGAATGGCGGAGTCCACGTTCCTGTCACGGTCCTTTGCAGACCAGGGAGTGAAGTTGAGAATCAGGAAGGAAGCTCGGAATATGATGTGAGTTCAATCGGTTTCCTTCCAGAAAAGAGTACTGACGATGAACCCCAAAAATCAAGGAAACGAGCCGGTCCTCGGCCTGAAGACTTCCAGAATATCCCTCGATCGCCTGATCGCACGGCGATTCCGCAGATGCCCAATCCGGCTTTCGGGGGTTATCCTACAACTGGGAGAGAATACAGTACCTACTATGGGGGGCCGGCGGTGAAGCGTCAGCGGACCTCTGTGGATATGGGAACTCGAGGCCTCTACGATAATGATGGCCGGTTTGCCCAGACCTATCCACAGACGGCGTTGTATACGAACCCGCCAGCAGGAGGTTACCAGAATCCCATGTTCCCAGGGTATTCCACGGGCCAGACAGGCTTGCCCGACTATGCGGTTCGTCAGCCACAGCCCGTATCCAACGCGGGGTCCTCATACGGCCCTTCTGAAGATCCCATGCTGGCAATGAGATCTCCAGGCGGCGCTGGGTACATGACTCCGCAGCGTTATCCTGCTTACACTGGGGCACAGATTTCTTACGGTCTCCCATCGGCTCAAATGCCTCAACTCTCGGATTCCCAGAGAAATGCACAGGCGACTCTACAACCGCTTGTCACAGGCCAGGCTGTGAATCCGCAAACAACTGTATGATTCTTGTTCCCCTCTGCGATCAAAAAAAGTCCAAAGCACCCAAATCCTCCCGATTAAGATCGCTAAGAATGATGATTTCCGGGCCAGGCATCTGATTCTGCAGCCTCAATGATGCCACAAGTCTATCCGCGCTCACAGTTTCAGACCAGTTCGACCATCTTGCCTCCCCTTCAGCGCAATCGCAACTTTCCGCAGGTGACGAACGGCACTTCAGCTCGAGGATATTTTGATCAATCTTCCCAGGCAGCTACCCCAATCCTTCCTTCTCAACCTATCCCTACCACGGATGGCGACCGCTATGGCGCTGCCACTGTTGGCCAGAGTGCATTCGATCCAGGCTCATCGAACGGAACTCCGCGATGAGTTCGTTGGCTGTCGACTGTCTCTGTTGTCGTCTATGGCGTTGGACGTTTCAGCCTGAATTCGCTTTTTTTTTTTGTCTTTTTCTTCCAGTGTATTGCTATGGATTCGTTTTATTGGATAGATTGCAGGCGGCGGTGGTGTTTCACGGGGTCTAGGTCACACGGGTTTTCTCATATCGGGCGCCTCGGGACAAAAAATGGATGGCTGGAATAAGACGGACGGGTAAAAGTTGGGTTTTTATTCAGCTGTACATATTCTGTTCCTAAAATAAAATTGTGACAGGTGAGATGCCTGGAACTTGAGTTGCTTACTGGGATAGTTCTTGTGTGCGTCGTCAAGCGTCGTATCCAATTGGTCCTCATGGCTGATGACTTCCAGTGATATCCATGAGATGCCAGATTAAAATAAGGCCAACATGGTGCAATCTATGTGCAGCATTCAATCCCAAGACCAAAGAAGATCTAAGATCTAGTGACTGCAATGGTGGATTTATGCGTAAGACCAATCTCTGTGGCCTGTATTCATCCATTCACTGTTTGGTGGCAGTTGCCAGAAGTTTGTGGCTATTTCCTTTCCAGGAAGGGCGCTCCTTCTCAACCAGAAATCACATGTAGTAGGCAGGCACCTTCGCTTACTCGTATCCCCTTCTCTCTCGCCCTACCAACACTCTTGGACCTCCCATCCATTCCTGAATCAAATCCTGTGAGAACACTTGGTGGGATCTCGTTAAAGAATCTATTGTCTCGTCATTAACAGTCCTACGGGACGTGCCTACAAGAATGCCTCTCCAATTAGCGCCCAGAAACTTCGAAATCTACGCAAAATGGGATGGAGATGTCAAACACGCTGTCGAAATCAGCGTGTCAGTTGAAGTAAGTCTGTCAAACTATCTTCCAGTATCATATCTAGTTTTGCCAACCAGTCCCCTAACATTGCTGGTGCCCTGCTGTCAGGTCGAGAGTGAGCCTGACACACAGCTTCGCCTTCTCGATGCCAGAGCTCCATCCGTTTCGTTGAAGCAGTCGTTCTTGTGGCGACTGCCACAATCCGACCAAGGACACGGTCATCCGGATGCGGAGGCTGTGGACGATACTTGCTCCAGATACTTTTCTTTTGAGGATGGAACCAGCATCAAGCGACAGCAGAAAGACGATAATGATGTACCAAGGACGCCTTATACGAAAGATATGGAGCTTCCATCTTCCCAGCCAAGTAGGATCTTCCCTCCAAGTCCAGCAAGTGCTGAGAAGGACGTCAAATCTCCTCATCGCGTGCCATCTGAGCAGTGCCACGAGCATACACCTGCAGCCGGAACCGTCATAAAAATTACTTCATTTAATCTCGACGAAGAGATAGCTCATAGCGACCGCTCTCTGAGTAAGCGTTGTGACCCAGGTGATGATGTTAAGTCAACAAAATCCGAGCAGCCAATGAACCCCGGATCTTCTTCAACATGTGATCTCCTACATTTTTCGGATCAAGGATCTAATGAACAGGACACAGAGGCCCAGGGTCTTGCGGACAAAGACACAATCATCTCGGATGATGCTGCTGCTGCATTGTCATTTGCTGCTTCACTGCCCTCAGACGCGGACCACCTCAATGCACCACCTTCTCGATCGCCAAATCCTCCATCTTCACAGGTTTTGTCGAGGATATCCTTGAGGGTTGTCAAACGTGACGAAAGGACCAGCATTCGACTCATGCGTAAGCGCACTGCCAAAGACGCAGGCCTTAGCGACTCGGGATCCAACTCTCCTAATGGACATCACATTGACATTGAAGGGAGCGCAACCCACAATGAAGTCCCATCTCAGGATCTCGATCCAAGTCTCCCGAATACTCCTGATCTGGCGCTCCAGAAAACGGGATCAGTCAAAAGACTTCAGCCTGTCAAAATACCTGTAGGAACCCCCATACGCACCAATAGACGGAGCTTGATTCCCAGACGTGCTGCTCAATGCGAAAATCCTATTTCAGAGCCTTGCATTTCACCGACGAAGCTTTGTGAGCCTTCAGATTTGTTGTCTCAGCAGCTAATAATCTCAAAGGAAGAAGAACCATCAGATGAATGTGATTTGGCAGAAAAGCCTTTTTATTCTGGGCAGGATGACGTCTTCAGCGAGAGGGACGTCGTCAGTCCTAAGCTTTCTCCACACATCATGCCTTTAGTACCTCCTGTTACACCAGGTATGAGAAAATTTCCCTTGAATTGGCTTCTGAGGAAACCTGACTGATCTGGAATTGCAGTTGAGGAGACATATGAAGACGAAACCATCGGTAAAGATGTTCCGAAAGACGACGCAGACGCTACAGAGTACCAGGAAGCTAGTATCGACGATCTGAGCCTTCCCCCTAGTCCAAGCCCGTCTTCCCAGGATATTATGCCGTGGAAGTCAACATCAGAACTTTTGGACTGTCCAAAATCTGAAACTGATCACGATCAAGAGGACAAGGCGTATGGATCAGAATACTCCGATCGGTCTGAGGAAGACCCCGAGGTTGTGCTAGAGCATGGACATCTGCTCTTGCGAAATGGTAGTGCCGTTAGACGAGCCCTTTACAAAGTCACGTTCAATGCCTCCATCCTGCTAAAGCCGGGGAGCGATGGGTGGCTAAGCCTGCTCATTCCAGGGTTGCCGAAGACGTCCAACGGCGATCATGGAGCTCTGTCCTTCGACATACCCCCAGATCGAGGGATCGAGTTCAGGACTTCAGGTCTCCATGCGTCGAAGATTGACCATCATTGCTTTCAAGCTCGATTCCCGATCGTAGAGCGCCTCGACTTGTCTTTTCGTCTCGTGGATTGGAAGAGGTACACCCTTCCGTCTTTCGAGATGGAGCAAGAAATAAGAGCCGACAGCATGACGGTTAAGAACAAGCTACAACCGGATAGATCGCAATTGTGGGTATCGTATCATGCACTATGTTCGTTACAGGTACACGAAGTTTGTTTTTGGGCAGAAAAATGCTCCTTTGCCGTCCACGTAGACGGCGGCCCTCAAGGACAATTTCAATGTGAACTCGAGCCGCGACCGGGGCTTCAGGTAATCCGCTTGGATGCAAAAGGCGAACGACCAATCGGAGTATCTCACCTTGAAGTCGTGTGCGCTCCAAGCAGTCTGGAATCGTTTGGCATCACTTGGTCTGTCAAACTGGAAAGCAGCAAGTCATCCACCTGGTTACCTAGGATTTATCCGGCGCTCTCGACCACCTATGCGCGGGAGGGAAACCATCTTCGCCGAATGTTCGATAATGTCGAGGCTATAACGCTTACTGACGACGAGGATCCACACGAATTCGTAACGTATAAGGATGAGGATGTCCAGTCCACGAGCTCTTCTGAGATGGTGATGTACCCTCAAGATGATACGTCCGCGGCGGAGATTGTTCCCGTCGTCCGCAGGAGCCCGTTCGACAGGATTACCGCTGCATGGGAGGATCTGATTCTTAACCTCAGGCGTGAGCCACTGGTGGCCGAAAGACCTACTCCTATACAAAAAGCCGTAGCGCTTCTGGTGTTCATCTTCTACTTCCTTGCTGGCCTCAGCCGGATGCAAGGAAACCTCGGCTATTCGCCATGGAGTCTGGAGAATATGACTGCTGGGGCGTTTTTCGGCGTCGACAACAGTCAGCAGACGTTTCGAGACCGATTCATGAACTTCAGCATCGGCACCGAACGTCTCCGGGAAGCTGTCCTTGGGAATATCTGCAAAGGTGCTGGAAATATTCCCGATGGCGAACATACCCATGTAGCCTCTGAGACAAATGTCAAACAGGGAGAGCCGGAGAACGACGAATCTTCGGCCAATACTCTATCAAGAAACCAGATGGAAATGGACGCTGCCAAAGAGCCGTCTTCTACGGATGAAGTTGGCATTATGCCTGTCGGGGATGCCGCATTAACAGAAAGGGAGAGTAACGTGCTCGACACGGTCATAGGGTCAAACGAAGCTTCGCAACCGACATGGTCGCTCCGAGATAAAATGGACTACTTCCTGGGATGGAGGGGTCCTGTGGACGCGTAAGGTTACTTGTCAGGGGATGCGACTGGTCGACACGTTGTCATTGCTTGTTCTTGCTAAGTTGTCTTCACGGAATCATCATGACGGATCCATCGAGGATAGAAAAGTAAGTACGCGTGGTTTGCTACAGGTTTATTGACATGGATCGTGGTGGTCTGCTGGTTCGAGCTTACACAATGTATCTTAGTCTGGGGGCTTCCAATCTTTTGCTCCTGTCTGCTATGTAGCTAATAATGAAAAAAGAGGATATTTTTCTGAAGCATGGACTGCCCATTGCGAGTTCTCTGCTCCTGCCAAGTGATCATAGCTGGTGAGCATACGGAGGGCATGCTGCTACTTGACTCATACCAGGACGATGGCTTATTGGCCAGATACAGGCGAAGTCGATGCGGTGTGACCAAGACTAGTTACTGATTACGTAGTAGCCTGGATCTGGGCGTGTCTGTGGCTGCATGTCAGTTGGTAGACTCGAGGACGAGAACTTGATGATAACCCCGATAAGCGGAGCGGGTCGCTTAGAAACGGTTAGCCTGGTCGATCGAATCCCTCAACGATGCTAGTTTATCGCACATTGGCGTCCGCCTGGATCCGGACGTCACTGAATGGCCTCAACACGACGCGACACGACCCTTTTTTGTCCGTCGAGCTGAAACAGTCGCATTCGACGCACGTCCGCTGTGCCGTCTTCTATTGGTGCGTCTTCCCCACAGCCCCAAGGGGCAGCCGGCCTGATCCTTCGAGCGCTTCAGAAGTTTAGGATATAAGAACAACCTGGAGCGACATCAACAGTCTTGCTGTTTTTCTCATTCAGAAGAGATCGATCTCTCCTACGACTGCAGCGCCTCGACACACACTCATGTACTTTGGCTGGTGGACTCCGTTTGCTGTTCGTTGGTTCTAGTACAATTCGGACTGTGAACCATGGCTACGCAAGGTACGCCCTAAACGCATTCCTTCTCTTTCTTGGCTCTCAGCGCCGAAGTTGCGTGTGCTGGGCGCTGAACCGCTCGCTGCATATTTGCTGCTGTGCTGTGTCCTATCGTCATCCCGACAACCATCCTCAGCTTTTGCACCTTTCTTGGCCCTGTCCTGTTGCTGTCTCTGCCAAGAGCAGGTTCTGGCTCTTTGTCAGACATCTTGGCCTGGGCATTCTCGCCCAAGACTCCCTGGGGGGTTGCGTTGATGTATTATTATTATTATATAGTGCCATTGGGGAGGAGGAGGGACGTTGTTTTTTTCCATCATGAAATCCACCCGGTTTCTTTGCCATCCCTCCCGTTCTTTTCAGAGGATCGGGCGTTGTCACAATCACAATATGTATCTGCAGTTGCTTCCGCAGCCCTTGGGCCAAGGACAGGACCACCACAATCATTCCTTGACGAGCGGTGCAATCAGCGCTATCAAGAGCACATCATCCTCCCACACTGCCCCTCTGTCCACCCGTGCGCCAGATAAGCTGAACCGTTGCACGAGTCCATCTGCTGATTCGAATGGTCAATGTGCAACAGACAAATTCGCGACCGGTCTGGTTCAGAACAAGGAATGGGCGGCCAAATACCCCGAGCTCTTCCCGTCCCTCGCCTTCGGCCAGCAGCCTGAGATTCTGTGGATCGGCTGCTCCGACTCGCGCTGCCCCGAGACGGCCATCCTGGGGCTCAAGCCGGGCGATGTGTTTGTGCACCGCAACATCGCCAACATCATCCACTACAGCGACCTCAACGCGGCGTGCGTGATCGAGTATGCAGTCTCCCATCTCAAGGTCAAGCACATCGTGCTGTGCGGACACACCGCCTGCGGAGGCGTCAGCGCAGCGCTGGGCAACAAGAAACTGGGCATCCTCGACGCGTGGCTGATGCCGCTCCGGCGCCTGCGTCAGCAGCACCTGGGCCTGCTGCAGGGCCTGGAGCATCAGGAGGCGATCGTCAAGCTGTCCGAGTTGAACATTCTGGAAGGCGTGGCGCGGCTGAAGGAGAACAGTGTCGTTTTGAACGCGATCGAGGAGCGTGGCCTGCAGGTGCACGGCCTCATTTATGACGTTGCCAGTGGTCTGTTGAGGGAGTTGGAGGGGGGTGAGTCGCACGAGGTGATCAAGGCTCGACTGACGGCGTTCAAGACGCAGGACTAGACGATATGAGTTGTATTTATTAGGCTGTCGATGTATAGGAGTAGGTTAGTATAAATTATCTTACAAGAAAGGAGAAGAAGAGAAAGAAGCAGAAATTAAGAATTTGTATGCTTAGTCTCGCCTTCAAGGTACTCACTGGACTTAAAATGATACCTTGGTAGTTGTATCAGGTAGCTGTACGGAGTACTTGTGAGGGAAGAAAACTCCCAATCGACCAATGGAACAATTCAAAAAAAAAAAAAAAGAGACAGCAGCAATAATAGCAATCTGGCCTTCCCATTCAACTACACGAGTATCTCTACCTGGGTGCAGTAAATGTAATTCATTCAATTGACTAGTACTCTACCCAGTCCATCGGGGATAAGGTATCCATCCTCCTTAATCCCGAGCGCGGAGACTTGGATAATAACTCCCGACCTCCGGAGCCGGGTTGAGTGGATTATTGGATTGATTATTTGATGTCAGTGCTATTCGGCAAGTTTCAACGGAAAAGCAATCAATCAAGCTTAGGAAAGCAGGTGGGGTAATTAAGTAGGTAGCTACCTAGGTAATGTATGGACATGGGTCTCAATCGAAAAAAAAAGCAGCATTGGAGTACAAGCTTTTTTCTTATTGATTGACGACCTGCCTAGTGACGTATTGTGCGGAGATTTATTATTAATTACTAATTATTTATTTATTGTGCTGGTAGAGCAGTCAACAATATTATATTACTGTTACTCCGCACTGAGCTGCTTCTTCTATAAGAACCCCGCAGCTAGGAATCCTCTCTTTTCTCCTGCACTACCTACTTGTCCTTTTTGTACTGTACAGTGAGGGATATTATCTATATTCATCTGTCGACTTGCTGAAAACGAATTCTCCTGCAGTCAGTCACCATGGCGGACGTTCCCCCGATGGAATATGTCAAGTACGTGGACTCCCTTCTCTCAGTACAACAATACTTTATGTTATGCAGTGCAATTGCTGATGGTCTTTAGCCTCGGCAAGTCCGGGCTCAAGATCTCCAAGATCGTCCTGGGCGCCATGTCCTACGGCACCTCGGCGTGGCAGGAGTGGGTGCTGAACGAGGAGGAGGCTCTGCCTCTGCTGGAGCATGCCTATAAGCGGGGGATCAACACGTGGGATACTGTAAGAAAATTCCTGCCTTTCATATCTATATGCAATGCTAAAGTTAAATGATGATTACGACTACAGGCCGACGTCTACTCCCACGGCAAATCCGAAGAGATAATCGGCAAAGCGCTGAAAAAGTACAACATCCCGCGCAACCGCGTCGTCATCCTAACAAAATGCTACTTCGGCGTCGACGACGAGGGCAACCAGCCGCCCATTGCCGCCACGGGCACCAACGACGGCGCCTGGGTCAACCGCGTCGGCCTGTCGCGCAAACACATCTTCGACGCTGTCGACGCCAGTGTCCAGCGTCTGGGCACCTACATTGATGTCCTGCAGATTCACCGCTTGGATCGCCAGACGCCGCGCGAGGAGATCATGAGGGCGCTGAATGATGTTGTCAATAGTGGGAAGGTTCGGTATATTGGTGCGAGTTCGGTATGTACTGACTCTAAGCATTGAGATGCCCTGCAAGAATGATGTACGCTTACTAACCTGACGACGTACTAGATGGCTGCATGGGAATTCCAGACACTGCAAAACATCGCCGCCCGCAACGGCTGGCACCAGTTCATCTCGATGCAGAACTACCACAATCTGCTCGCACGCGAGGAGGAGCGCGAGATGATCCCGTACTGCCAGGACACGGGCGTGGGCCTGATCCCCTGGTCACCGCTGGCACGAGGCGCGCTGGCCCGCCCCTGGAACAGCCGCAACACGACGCGCGAGAACACGGACCGGGCGCTCAACGTGCTGGTGAGGTCGCGCGAGAGCGAGGCCGACAAGGCCATCATCGACCGCGTCGAGGAGCTGGCTAAGAAGAAGGGCGTCAGCATGGCGCAGATCGCCACCGCTTGGTCGCTCAGCCACCCGGGTATCAACCCCATTATCGGCATGAACAGTAAAGAGCGCATCGATGAGGCTGTCGCTGCTATCAAGATCAAGCTCACGGACGAGGAGATCAAGTACCTCGAGGAGCCGTATGTGCCGAAGCCGATATCGCCGATGGAGCGGTGATTATTTCGTTCAATTTGACTTGCAAGAAGAGGATAATTTTTTGTTTCAGATGTATATACAGTATGGTACATACAGAGGAAAGGAGCTTTGATCTGATATCCCAATTCTAACTCCAATTCTAATTCATGCCAACGCCAACGCCATGCCAATTCCAATGCTAATGCATAGTATAACAACGTTCAGTTCACTATCGTTCGTCATCACAGGCATAACTTCGTCGGTCAGATGAGATGCAAGATGTAAGAGGAAAGACACGAGGCATCTGATTGATTTTTCTGTCTGGCACTGCCAAGACAGATCAGTGTCTCTTCTTCCCAAATATTGCGCTGAGTCGGTGCCATCGCTTGCCCTTTGTTTTTGTCTCTTTATCTTTCTTTCTATCGCCATTCCCCTCAGGGGCGTGGGTGTTGCTGGTTTCCTGACCGCGCACGCTTCGCCTTGTATCCGACGGGCTGGTTTCTGTCAGATGTTGTGGGTCAGTATCGGTAGATGTCTGGCCATCCTCTCTCAGATCAGTCCACTTCAGATCATTAGGGACTGTCTTGTTGGACCAGTCGGAAAGATATGCCGACGCACTGCGGCGGTCGGCTCGCTTTTGGGAAGTGTGTGAAGCGGACGACAACGACCGCAACCTCTGTGAAGGGAGGGTTAGAGACCGGTTGATTGACAACGGCTGTCGCGAAGAAGTCGAGCTTCTGAGCCTTCGCCCTTCCGCTGCTGTCGTGTCCTTTTCCTGTCCTGAGACCGTGGATGACTGTTGTTTCGGAGACACTGGCGAACTAACCGAACTGTCACTCCGCGGTGACGCGTCGCTGTAGGAGAAATTCTTCGACCAGCCCTCCCTGAACGCTATCCAGACACCGGTGACGACAATGAGCGTCCGAAGGTCATCTTCCATATTGATCAATTCCCGCTCTGTCTCGCCGTTGCCGCCGACAGATTCAGCGAGTGATACGGGGGACGTGACTTCCTCGCTCGGGGATACCGGCGAATACTGTTCGTACACGTCGATGCTGTTGCGAGTCATCGAGGCAATGACCGGATGGCGCCGCGTATTCGGGTTGATCATGCTGAAGGTGAACCGTTTGGACGGCTCGCCAGATTCGGAAACCCCCGACCCCGAGGTTCGACGACTTCCCCGGTTCCGCAAGACCCACCGGGCTTTGCGAGATTGCTGCTCGCCTTTCGAGATGAATTCATACGAGCCATTGGGCAGAGGCGTCCCCTCCCACGACACGCCCGAATTCAGGCGGATTTCGATCTGCCCGTTGCGGATGGCATCCTCCCTGAGAGGCTGGCAGATGGTGGCAACCGCTTCCCTCTGATCTTGGCCGTATTCCTCGGACGACACACTCCTGTCATCGTCCCCCGAATTGGGTGGTTCGTACGAGTCGCTGGTGAGGACGATGAGGTCCCGCGGACCTAGGCGATGGACGGCTCCGAAAAGCTTGGGGAATTTGCACGCCAACCGGGGCGATATCGCGGCGGGGAGCACGTCGAACGCGGGCACGGGACGAGAGGTCGGGCCGACCTGCTGCAATTGAAGGAGCAATCTGGGTCGTAGTCTCCATCGCCAGTGGCGGGGATTGCCGGGGGGATGCGCGAGCTGGAAGGTGGTCTTGGTCTTGGATCGGGCAGAGCGCTTTGGGATGGCGACGGAGGGTCTGGTGGGGACGAATGCGCTGGTAGTATTGTCATCGCCATCGCTGTCGCTGGAAGAATAGAGACTACTGGGGCGCGAGGATTGGGTTGACAAGGGAGGTTGCCCGCTGGCGGGCATGCTATCGTCTACCGACTTGGAGGAAGAGGGACCGAACGGGGAGTTGATCGTAATGGTCGGTAGCGCGGGGAGAGCAAAAGGCAAGCGCTGTCGCTTCTCTTCCGGTTTCTCCTCCGCCTGGGGAGAGAATTCGTGACGATGGGCAGCGGCCGCATCCGCTGTCAGGCCGAGATTAAACAGCATCGACTCTAGCAGACCGGCAGATGAGACAGCAGCATGAAGAAGAACCGTAGGAAATGAACCTTGGGTGGAGTGAAAAGACTGGCCTGCCAGGAAAGGACAGTAGGTGATGTCGTATTGTGTGGTGGTATCCGAGAATCCGTCTATATAGGGAGGAGGACGTCAGTAAGGGATACGCGACATGGCGGGAGGAGGCGTTACACATACCTGGCAGTGGATGGGATGCTTGTCCTCGCGTCTGCCAAGGCAGGACGAAGGAGTATATTAATGCTAAAAGGCTGCCTGAATAACTCACAAGATGCTATGCATCATAGTAGCAAGCTAAAACGGGGCCACCAGCACCATTGCCATATGGCTCCCGCCGATCCAATTAGTCGGGTTGTCAGCCAGCATCCGCCCCATGGGCATGAGACCAGGGATAATGCTGAGTCTGACAGGCGGATCCACCGTTCTCGAGCATGCCCTGTACGCACGTAGGTATCCGAAACCGAAGAGCGAGAAAACCATTCGGGGACTTGGCGACGAGTTAGGCCGTGCCCGACGGAGCTGGACGATTCCGGAGCCGAAGCTGTACAGTTGCAACTTGTGCTGGACGCCTGGAGCTTCCGCGGAGGATCCACCCAGCAGTCAATCGGTCAATCGATCAGTAGATAAAAGAAGTTAAGAACAGGACCAGTTGGTCCGCTTACTAAGTTAGTATACGATAGTCGACTCGAATAAGGATGCCTGGAGTGGCTGTGTTTGGCCCATTTCGTTCTTGGCATCCACTCCAGCAGAAAGGGAAAAAGTGACGAAAATTCTAGAGGACATGACCGCTATGCCGTGCATAGCACAGCGCAGCGAGCACGGCATCCGATGCTTGCATTGCTTGTTCATAAGAAGAATAATGTTGTGCATAGAGTTCGGTGAATCCCCGGGTGGGCCAGCCTGCGGTCTGCGGTGTCGATCCGCAAGGCAGCCACATTGCTAAGCCGATCAATCATCATCAATTTGATCATCAAATCCGATCAGATCAAGCATCTTATCACCGAGTGCCGAGGGCTGCCGCCACCCGCTGGACGAGCCAAGAACGGCGTTTCACGACCCTCTGCACCTCGCAAGTTCGCAACCATTTCTCTTTCTTCAGCAGATTTGTAAGCTTTTATTTTAGGCAGTAGCAGCCTTGAGTGACATGACATTATCAATGAACCAGTTCATGCAAAGCCTCACTGTCCAGACTGGATCCATATATGGCTTAGGGAGGCTGTGTTGGAGCAAAGAAAGATTTTTAATTTCTGGTGGAGCATTCTCTTCTTTTTTTTTCTTGTGACCCCACCATCGATTAATCAAGCAGCTATTACGGAGTATATTCTACAGAATATAGGGCTGAATGGGAGATCCACTAGGAGCCTACTCTATAGGACCATATCGAATACCTCGGTACCTCGGTTCAGTTTTCGAAGGCTAGGTAGAAGCATACCAGGCAGATATACTCCGGAGTAGGTCTTTTTTTATTATTAATAAAATTCTGGTTTTGATGGATCGATGACGGTGCCAAGAAGGGAATAATATAGTGATCATATGATAATATCCTTGTTAATGATCTAGCTATACTATGGTCTGGTATATGCTTGCTGGTAGCCAGGTATATAGATGCGAAGCATTCTAATTTCTGACAGAGAAAATGCAATGACATCAGTCTCCTTTGAGGGAGATAGTCCAGATAGGACTGGTCATAGGGGGCAAAACTTAAGAAAAGTTCATACTGATCCCGGGAGATCAGGAGACTATGCATGCATTAGAATCAGAGTTGAACACAGGGTGCAGGTAACTGGTGAATCTGATTTCTCAAGAGAGATAGAGAGAGACCAGATTGGAGTGCAAAAAAGGTCTAGTTGATAAAAACACGTCGCCTTTATTGTCTCTCGATCATGTCTGATAGAAGAACAGAGACAAAAACTGACTGTTTTAGTCATCTCGTCAGGAAAGAATATAATCTCTAGTTCTTCAGCTCCGTCAGCTGGCCAAAGAAAGTATTTATCCATACATTCAGAAAATCTCTAAATCTCCAGAATCTGTATAGCATAACAGTTATCAGAAACTTGCATTACCTTCTATTGATTCCATTATTGACGGTCCTACCTACCAGGAACCTTGGAACATTCACCCGTTGCCTAAATAATAGCTACCATTCGTCCCATGCCGCTCGACCTATACCTCATCTAGCTCCTGGATTCTTGCATTTGATCTACTTTGATTCCACTAGTAGCTCCTAGGTGTTTCTGACGACGAGTTGATCCAACTTGGTATCAAACTCGAGCCATTCCCGATCGACGATTCACAAAGCCCAACATTCTCACCACATTTCTTTGAACCGCTGGAGAGGTCAACGCTGGCATCATATCCCATTGATCATCAGCAATTGCAGACTGAACTTGACGATGATCCATACCTCCTGTACTATACGGACTTTGATGCAGCAGACGGCAAGCAATCTGGAGAGACTCCCAGCTAGACAGCGGATGGCCCTGAAGCCGTACGAGTGCACACGGGAGATTTGGCAATACATCAAGCAACAAGTTTACATAGGAAAATCATGCCGGGAGATGGATCGACTCTCATGGACCTCAGTGGTTGGGAGAGAGTCAGGTAAGTGAGATCAAATCTATCATTGCTTGTACGCCTTTCTCCAGACGCTAACGGATTCTCAATGGCATGGAGGAGAACATGGAGGATCTGCACCCTCTTCTGCGAGAAACGGAAAGTCACACTGGCCGTCTTTACGAGACAGTTGAAATGCTCGAGTGGAAAGGTTCGGGCGCAAAGGTCCCTCATCTCATCATGGTCACATGCCACGAGTTTAACAGGACTCCACGTCTTTTATATGGAGAAGTGGCACTCCTTGTGTGGGCAATGAACATTCGTCTACATCAAGAGGAGTACAGGAGGTACCACACAGCGCCGGTAGGTTTACCTCTGTCCGCATCCTTTGCCTATCAATCAATTCTAACCCCAATACCAACAGATCCTGATGTTGTCCCTGATGTGCCCCAAACATGGACGCCTCCTACACTCTCACATAGAACAGGGGATATTGAGAATTCGGTGCAGTCAGATTTACAGTTTCGAAAAGCAGACCACCGCTCCCTTTGAACTATTTTATCGCTACCACCTTAGCATCCCGGTGGGGATGACCTCCACCCCGAGAGGCACGGGAGAATCTCCTCTTTCGATTTTGTTTGGTTCCTTGGGTTTTTGACATTCTATGATGGTGATCTTTGCTAGTGCCTTCACCAGTAGCTACAGAGAGAAACATTTAAAATCTCAATAAATTGGAATCGAAAAAGCTTTGATCTTTTTATGGAGATGCCTGTATCGATACCTGGAATCCAAGAACACGGCCGATCAAGAAGAGGAGGGAAGGCACAAGCAGGCTATCCCAATTTGGAAGGAGCAACACAGGACGGGACCTACCTCAGACAGCATTATTACCATAGTTCCTTCCCTGTAGGAAAGACTCCTCTTGGCCTTCTGCGATTGATGGTAAAAGGAAGCATGCAATATACCTAGGAACCTATATTCCAGAGAGTACGGTTGTGCTGGACACTGGAACTTCGATCAATCGGTCAATCTATCAGTTGGTCATTTACTACGTTAGTATATCAAAATAAAGAGTGCCTGAACGTCGCTGTCTTGGCCTATTCCATTCTTGGCTCCACTCAAGTAAAAGAGGAAAGAGTGACAAAAATTCTAGAGGGCATGACCGATATAGCACAGATCTGATGCTCCTGTTCACAGTGCACACTTCACAATAAGATAAGTTCGATGGGTGGGCCACCTGCTGTCTGCGGTGTCGATCCGCAAGGCAGCCACATCCCTACAGGAGGCATGAGACTATACCGAACAGGGCAAGCCCCTAACATCCCGGCCCATGGATGAACAGATCCATCGTTATCACAATGACGTCCAATGATCGAACTGGCTATACAACTGAAGTTGTATCTGCAGTGCGTCAGAAGTATTTTTCATGATCGAAGCATCGGCCGGCCTGTGATGGATAATGACGCTCATCGTCGAAAACCGGGGACAGCTCTCGCTCCCTCGACTAGCGAAAAAGGACCCTCGTCCAGATATTTGTTTCTGCTCCACCCCATCAAATTCCTAACTGCGCTGTTTTTGGCATGGAAGGCCTTATTATTTCTGGTCGTTATCAACTGCCCTGGACCCGGGTATGACACATCCACCACCTTGTTGCTGGGGCCGTCCCAGTCACCAGCCTCCGTGACGGAGCTGTGGAAAGCTGCCTGGCCCTCCACCTCCACCATCTTGCGATTCGTGCGATGGGATTCCATCTACTTTGTACACATCGCCGAACGGGGTTACCTGTATGAGCAGGAATGGGCCTTTGGATATGGTTACACTAGATTGCTGTCTTATCTTACTGCTGGTATGTCTACATCTACCTCTGCTTTGGGCCACTTCCCAGCGCTGACGACGTAAAAATCAATTCTAGCCCTCCATCCAACGGACAATGGGATCGGAGCAACCGAGATCACCCAGGTGGCCGTTGGCATCTCTCATCTGAGTCATTACTTGTCTGTCCTCGTACTGTACGCTTTAACGAAGACCATCTTTGGCACGGAGACGAACACCCAGAGGGCATTCTGTCTCGTCTCAGCTGCTCTCCATATCATTTCTCCCGCTGGTGCCTTTCTCTCTGCCCCCTATGGCGAGCCTCTTTTCTCCTTTCTCAACCTCACGGGCTTCTACCTCTACTTGTCGGCAGTTCTGAACGAGGACACCGGTAGACAGATAACGCGAGATGCGAAATTTCTTGCTTCTGCTGTCCTTTTTGCGTTGGCCACGACGGTCCGCAGCAATGGCATCTTAAGTGGATGTCTATTTGCCTATGATGCCGTCTTGGGAGTCGTTCGGGTTATCACCCGCGGTTTCTCCCTCGAAACCGTGCATCGCTTGTTTGTCATCGTCCTCGGGGGCAGCATCGTCGCTCTAGGGATGGTTGGACCGCAGTACGTTGCTTTCGCGACCTATTGTACAGATCCGGATTCGTCGCGGCCTTGGTGTAAACAGCTCATTCCAAGCATATATGGCTGGGTGCAAGCACACTATTGGTGAGTTTCGTCTTTACTCTTCTCTGGTGATGTTGCGCCTGGCTGATTGATATATTATAGGAATGTGGGCTTCTTGAAATACTGGACAGTCACCAATCTCCCGCTCTTCTGTCTTGCGGCACCAATGCTGGCAGTTCTGTGTCAGTCAGCTCTCTCCGTATTGCAAAGGCCGCCCGCAGAGCAGATCTACTTGAGTTTTGCACCCGATGCTTCGTCGCAGAAGACAAGTGTTCGGCAGTCATGCTTGACTCGTCTTGCCATTTCGCAAGGTCTGTTGGCGATTACGGCTTTGACGAGCTACCATGTGCAGATTATCAACCGGATCTCGTCCGGATATCCGGTGTGGTATTGGTATTTGGCTTCATTGGCTCTGGACAAAACCAAGCCTTCGCAGCCGGCCAGATGTCTCTTCTCGGCAGCTACGCAGGGCATGGCGATGTATGGGCTTATCCAGGCGGTTCTATTCGGTTCTTTCCTCCCGCCAGCCTAGGGAGCTGATTTGTCACGTAGCGTAGCAGTCTACAATACGAATGCTAATGGTGTTAGTTTTGTGATTGCGTGTAGATGCTGCCTGGCCGGCATCGCGGTCCCGGGTCGGGCGAAGCAGACTAATCCTTTTTCGAGCAGCTAAGGCCCGACCGAGAGCTGGCCAAGCCGAATTGCTGCTGGACACTGAGCAATCGCAGACTCGGTGCTGTAAATTTCAGAAAAGAGGAAAAGCACATCCACCGGTGCACATTGCCTGGAATTGCGATTGTTGACGGCTCCCACCAGGGGGTGAGTTGTGTGTCTGGCATCCGTTACGTGGAATTATGTCATCTGCAGCTTGATACGTTCGCTGGCCGCACCTCTCGATCAGCCCTGACCAAGCATCGCGAGCGGAGCTTTGGTCACCCTACGGTCAACTCCAGGCCGTGCATCTCCCAACAGCCATCGCAGAGTCTTGAGATGGTCCCTTCTAGTCAAGTTTTCTGCAATTTCTGAGAACCTTTACTCTCTGCCAGGATTCCTAGTGTGCAACGACGGGAATTCCGCTCCAGTCAGTACTGTTGCCCGCCGCAGCGTGCTGATGCGAACAAGGCTGCGGCGCATTCTCCCGTACGTCTGCAGTCATCTGGCAAGCGGGTCTTGACGAGCTTTCCCTTCGCCATCAGACTTGGATGAAGTGCGTTCGTCGCCTTTGTCTTTTCTTTCGCATCCTGCAGTTTTTCCCAGCTACTGACATCCATCTTGCTTAAAAAGGGCTCTCTCTTCCCAACTCGCGTCCCACGTGCCCTGCCTGAGCAGAACGCCGATCCCCGGATCTTTCCGCAGCCATGGACAATCAAAATGCGAGGATCTCAGGTTCCATTTTGACAGCCGAAAACTTTCAAAATGGGAATGAGCTCTCACGGGCCACTTCTCCCGGCGGGGAGCCTGCCGAAACCAACGGAGTCAACGCAGATCCTGGCAAGAAAGCACGGGTTCGACCACGCACGTATCCTTACTTCAAGTACTTGCCATACCAGGTCGAAGACGACAGCGAGAGGGAGCGTAATCTTCATGAGATCCTGAAATGTCTGTATGTCGCGGTGAAGGCGGGCGACTTCAGCCCCGGGGCCGTACACTGGACACGCGAGCTGAGAGGATGGTTGTCGCTCAAGTTCGATCCTACGCGAGAGGAAAGGATAAAGCTGGTGAAGCTGTATTATGAGCTTTCCCTGGCTCCGGGAATCGACCCCGGTGTTTCAGAGAGATTTGCAAGCATGTTCATGCTCCTCACCAAGTAAGCATCCAGCTCCCCTCGACATGCATGCTCTCGCGCTAACCCGTACGAAAACAGGCGGAAGCATTATTTACGACCGGTGAAGGATCTGATTTTGGACTGGAGGCCTCTCTTCAAAGAACTGAAGACTTTCGTCCTACCGACGGAGTCGGGCTTGGTGCACTCGACCAATCTGAAGCGCAACATCAAGACGCTGACCAAGATGTGCGCCTTTGCTCAGCTGTATTTCGATCCATGTGAACTGCCCGCGATGCTTGAGGAGTTCCTCCCTCACTTTACCACATCCTTCTCGGAGGGCGCGTTTGTCGTGGTCGGCTTGATGAACCTGTTGCTTCCCACGTCCCCAGCACCGGAGTCCAGAGAAGATCTGCGGCCTCAGAATTATCTGCCCACTTACTTCCATATTTGGTCTCTCGTCAACCGGTCCAAGACGTTCGACATGAATTTCCTGGACCTTCTTTCTCGGCTGGCCCGAGACTCATTGCCCGTGTCGTATATTCCTTTCTCGGAGTATGGCATCTTTACCAAAGAACAGTCAGCACTCGTCTTCACCGCTATCCTACGTCTGTTGGAGATCCCGGTCGGACAGGCTACCTCCCCGTATAGCGCTGTCGTCGACATCTCCTCGGGCTTGGGTATCATGCTCGATCGCGACTCGCGTAAGCACCCCGTCACCCACCATATCGCACGGTGGATCGTGATGTCTCTATCCCCGGCATGCCTGGAAGCGGAAGATTCCGTGTTGTCCCAACTAGAAGGCCTCATCCAGGCGGTGGAGACATTCTTCCATCCTTCGAATTCAGGAAACTGGACGAAGACGCTAGCGCAACTGGTGTACTACCTCGCTGACTTCTTCGTTATGCGCTGGAACCGCGAACACAGTGGGGAGATGGAAGTGCCCCCCGAGCGAAGATTAAATGAGGCTTTGAGAAAGCGCTTCGTCCTGGCCTTGCGTGATGTGATATTTATGGGTATCTATGCTAAAAGTGGGACTGCAATGAACTTTTCCCTGTCTACCCTACAATGTCTAGCATATCTCGAGCCCCATCTCATCCTTCCAGGCGCATTGCAAAGAATCTACCCGTCTATGCATGGCCTAATCGAGGTCCATCGGACGACATCCTCCCTGAGATCACTACAGGTCTTATCCAGAATCATGGCCCGCACTAAAGGATACCGTTGTCATCTCACAACCCTCATGGGGCTTGCATTACCCGGAATCGACCCCAACGACCTGGAGAAGTCCTTGTACGCCCTGTCTTTCATCCAGTCTGTCTGTTACAATATTCCTTTAGAAGACTTGACGAAAGGACGTGACGACGTCAATTGTAATATGCTGGCGATGCAATGGGTTACTGGGGAGCTGGAAAGGATGGAAGCGGAAGGCGTGGAGGTCAAGCTGAATTACGACACCGATCTGAGCGATGAGACGGAAGAAATGATCCTTCGATCATCCACAACCGGCTTTGGAGAGTTCTTGATCTCTTTCCTTGGCCGTGTATTCACGCTCCTGGAGAACTTGCCGGATTCCACACGGGTACGGAGCGGTTCTCCCGAGGAGAACGTTGTCAACACCCTTCCGGCAACTTTCATGCCTTTACTTGCTGCCTTGTCACCCGAGCTTTACGACACAGCTCTGAACAAGATAGTAGAATTTGTCGCGAACCATGTGATCCACCAAGCTCGAGACGCGATGGCCTTCATCTGCAATGCTGTTTGCAAGGTGAATCCCGAAAAGGCTCTCAAACGTTTCATACCTATGCTAGTGCAGGCGATCCGCACTGAAATCGATGAAAACGGCGCTGCCTCCACTAGAACTACGGGCACTGATGTTCTCCCCCGGGATCGGGCTCTCGTTTGGAACGTCAGCATGCTGAGCATGTGTGTTGTCCACGTCGGAGATGCAGTTCTCAAATATAAGCAAGAACTCTTTGATATCGCCGTGTACATGCAAGAGAAGTGCAAAGGCATTCCAACGGTCCACATCTCGAATTTCATTCACCACCTGCTCCTTAACCTGACCGTTACATACACCATAGATTATTCCCTTTTTGAGCCTCAATCCGTCAAGGACGGTGTGAAGATCGAGCATTGGGGTTATAGGCAAGATCCTCAGAACCTGACAATCAAATGGCATGTGCCGAAACGCGAAGAGATCGAGTTTGCTGTCGCCCTTTTTCAGAACCAAGCAGAAACCGCTCTCGATCAACTTACCGCCTTAACCGATGGAACATCCAGTGTCAAGCGTGATGGAAGCGGGAAAGAGTGGTCCGACGAGGTGACCAGGAAACTTGTGCTACTTCGACTTATCATTTCTGGCATCTCAGTGCTCTTTGACCCCAAGGCAGCTTCCAAGGTTAACAACAACAATGGCTCATCGGGCATACCGAGCGATGTCGAAATGGTCGAAGCTAACGGGTTTTCATCTGAGAATAACAATGGAGACAACGAAGGAGATACCTCTCTTCTCGACAGCTCCGATGATGCAACCGTTAGGGAGACGTTCACCTATCCAACGGGGTACCCATTGGATGAGAATGATCCCTTATATGCTACTATACACAATATTAGGGAGCGTGCGGGCAGGGTCCTCCATGAGGTGCATCGTTTCCTGACGGAGAAACAGGAAGATGACGTACCATGCTTCAGTGCTTTGTATACAGCATATCGGTCCTGGTTTATCGATGTTGGTATGGAAAGATCGGCCCACGTACTGGATCGGGTCACGCGACTCCTTGCTGCGGACATCCAGCCATATAAGGTCAGCGGCATTCGGAAAGACTACCCGCGGCCGCTGCTCGTGCGAAGGGCCAACGTCTATCATCTGCAACGCTTGCGGCACAATGCTGCTCCCAGGCCGAGGTCTGAGCTCGACGAGAGGTTGCTTCTGGATCTTGCAGAGTCATGTGTTTCCCTCTATACAGACATCCGACGCAATGCCCAAAGTGCTGGCGAATCTGCTTTGAAGGCCGTTTGGGGCTCTCGTCTTCTCGTCATACCTCCATTAATAAAGGCTTTGCAAAAAGCTGTTGCGGAGAATGATTATCCGCGGATCAAAGGTGCAATATATTCTCTCTTGTTCGGCAGCCTCTCGAAGACCGTAGGACGGCACTGGAAGTATACCCCGGCCTTGATCAAGGCCTACATCGATGCTAGCGCAGTCGACAAGCCTTCAGTGCAGAAGTTATGCTCCTCAGCCGTTTACCTAGTCATGGACTACGGTCGTCCGATGGATAGAATGGCCGTTCTAGATCAAGATATTGTCAATTCAATTGCGCCGGCGGAAGACGTGGAAGACAAGATCGAACAGAAGCGCAAGACGATTAACCACAAGCGCATCATGATTGAGAAGAGAAAAGCTGAGCTCGCTGAAGAACTTGTGAATTTGGCTCGAGCATCTCACTGGAAAGTAGCCAGCCGGGCTGCGACGATCGTAGTGAGTATCGGTCTGAGGTTCGATTATGTTGCAAGCGAGAATTTGGTGGACCTCGTTACCCTGGGATCCATCGATAGCCATCCGGGTCTTCGCGGTATGTACTCGCAAGCGCTCATCGCTCTATTCACCATGATCGATATTCGGGCCATATGCAGTCATAATTATGAGAATTACATCCTGGGTAATCAGCACTTCCCCGCGAGGATCCAGGTCGCTACCAAACGTTATGAGAAAGGTTGGACAGAAGAGTTTCTGTCCAACTTCGCCAAACCAGAAGCCGAATATTACATCGATCATGACTTTCCAGGATGGCTTGTATGGCCCGAGAAGATGCCAGCCTACAAGGCCAACCTTACAAAAGACATCGAATACGATGAGCTGGAATGGAAAGTTCGTAGCCACATGGGCAAGCACTTCACCCGAGAATGGTTCTCGAAATTCTTCATGTATCTCAAGCAGGAGCCCCGGGACGTGTCGGCGGACAAGTTCCGGATGGCTTGCTCGATGATGCTGCTGTACGTCTTTGAACTGATGTTCCGCGATGGGCTCACGGCGGCCACATTTGATGAGGTCAAAGAAGAGATCGCGGCCGTATTCGAAGATGGAAGCGATAAACACCAGCATCGGGCAACCGCGGAGATTCTCGGGGCCTTGATTGGCTCTGTAACGGACACCGACGTGGAGAAGAGGTCGATAGTTTGGGAGTACGCGTTCCCAATGGTCCAGAAGATCTTTACCGACATGTTGACTCCGGAGAATTCTGGCTATTGGACTACCTTCCTTCACATGATTCTGCAATGTCGGGATCCGCGTCGAGCGTGGCCGTTGGTCGACTGGCTTGCGAGTTTCAGGCTAGATATGACGTCTAACGCTGCATTCAAAGAGAGCTCGAAGATCAGCCTGCTACATCAGTGCATCATCGATGCGGGTTGGCATTTCCAGCTGGAGAAGCCCATTGTTGAAGATTTCCTGGCACACCTCGATCATCCCTACAAGGGTGTCCGCGAGGCAATGGGGCATACTTTGGGATCCATCTATCGCACGAGATATCACGAGTCGCACGCCGACGTGAACAGTCTTATTCAGGCGCAGAAGTCGGCCTCTTCTATTGGCACATTCCCCTACGAGCCGTCGGAAAGTTTCGGCAAGATGATTAGGGAAGTTTTCGACAAATTAAGACAATGGCGGCATGAACGGGAGCCGGGCCAACAGACACCGTCTTCATACACATCTGGCAGCAAAACGGTATTACTCTGGCTGGACTCGACCCTTTCTTCTCACGAGTGCACCCAACTTGTGCCGTTCTTTGCGGACGTCTTTACCGAAGAGCTGCTGCACATGATGGACATCAAAGAGGATCCTGAGTTGCAATCGTTGGCCTATCATGTCTTCCGCCACTTGCCCAATATTCCCTATCCGGCTGAGCAGAACTCTCCGTTCATCGACACTCTTATCCGAATCGGGCAAACCTCGCCGTCGTGGCACCAGCGACTTCGCGTGATGATCAACATGCAAATCATCTACTTCCGCCGTCTCTTTTTGCTGTCTGCAGAGGATCGAGAGAAGTTATTTGAGTGTGTCGCCAACATGCTCCAGGATTCGCAGCATGAGGTCCGAGCCGGGGCTTCAGCGACTCTGTCCGGTATGATTCGCTGCTCGCCAGTTGCACTCCGAGACGCCGTCGTCAAGAAATTCCAGGAGCGTTTCACCAAAATCCTCATCGAAAACCCTCTCCCTAAGAAGCCAAGGAATCACGTGGGCCGGTCGTCAGCCACATCTAGTCGAACAAGCACTCCCACTCCAGAACATACTCGACTCATTATCATTCGACATGCAGCCGTGTTGGGTCTGGGTGCGCTGGTTCAGGCATTCCCGTACGCCAGTCCACCGCCGCGGTGGATGCCGGATGCCTTGGCTACACTCAGCACGAAGGCGGCAAATGATCCTGGCGTTGTTGGGCAAAGTGTCAAATCTATCATCAGTGAGTTCAAAAAGACAAGACAAGATACTTGGCATATCGACGCAAAGGTAGGCTCTCCAGCGCCACTCCAGTAACCAAGGTGACTTTATCAATAGCTAATATTTCTTCTCTTAGGCATTTACCCAGGACCAGCTCGAAGACCTATCTGGAGTCCTCTGGAAGAGCTATTTTGCCTGATCTCTACATTTTATGTGTGACTGGAATGATGACCAATCTTTGACGTGTATCATCTCAGATAGGCATTGGGAAAAGCGCTTTTTTTTTCGTGCGTGTTTTGGCATATAGCGTAGGGGGTGTTTTAACAAAAGTTGGATTCAAAGTTAGTATTTGTGTTTCTTCGATTTGTGTTTCTTCTTGGGTCGTTTCTCCAAGAAGGAAATAGCCACGAGCTAGTTCTTCTAGAGATGCTAGGTCCTGGGATTAATGCGATGTTATTGGGTAATTGGATTATGGCTGGAATCTGGACCTGTATGTCGGAAGTCAGATAGAATTACATTCATAATGGGATCATAGTAGAGTGGTTAATACTGTATCTCTGCTTTGTAGTTGATGCCTTGCACGTGATATCAGATCATGTGACCGAGTCGTCACCTGCGACGGTTCCGTGCCGCCTTGGATCATCACCGCACCTCCAACACAAGGGGAGAGCGTGTTGAAGCAGGCAGCTTGCAGTGGCTCTGCTTTTCACCGGCACTGCCTTCTCTGACCAATTTCCAACTACCATTCATTCTTTTTTTCCAACCTCGTATTGCCAGTATTTAGTTACGTGGTCGGTGAATGTGGCGCCGCAGTCGCATCTTTGACACTTTGCACTCGGGTTCGATAACACAGTAACAGCAGCCGCAGTGCGTCAGGCAGCGCCAACTGCTCTCCCACCATGGCTCCAAAGGACACCTTCTTCCGCTCGGCGGATATGAGCTTGACCCAGCTCTATATTGCGAATGAAATCGGCCGGGAAGTTGTCAGCGCCCTGGGAGAGATCGGGGAGGTGCAATTCCGAGATGTGAGTTACGAACGAACGGTCGACCCATTTTCGATGCTGGCACACAAACGATGGGGCACCCGAAGTTCAGAAATGCTGATGAAATATCGTGTGAATTGAATAGCTCAACCCCGATGTCAATGCTTTCCAGAGGACGTTCACCAAAGAGATCCGCAGGCTCGACAATGTGGAGAGACAGCTGCGTATGGAGTACCCTTTTGTTGTTCCCTCTCTCTCTTCTTTTTTTTTTCTTCGAGCAGGACTTGAAGCTGACCCGGTATTTGGGACTCCTGCAGGTTACTTCCAGTCCCAGATGGAGAAGGCGGGTATTCCGATGAGGCCGTCGTCCGAGTTTGCCAACATCCTAGCCGCTCCGTCGGCAGCGGAGATTGATGAGCTGGCCGAACGCAGTGACAGTCTTGAGCAAAGGATCGCGTCTTTGAATGACAGTTACGAAACGCTGAAGAAGAGGGAGGTCGAGCTCATTGAATGGCGATGGGTTCTGAGAGAAGCTGGTGGTTTCTTCGATCGGGTATGTGTTTCTCAATTGGTGGGAGTTGCAGCAAGCTGACTTGTTACTAGGCCCATGGCCATACGGAGGATATTCGGCAATCCTTTGACAATGACGAGGCCCCTCTGCTCCGAGATGTAGAACACCAGGTTCCCCGTGGTCAGAACGGGGACGCTCAGGGCCAACAATCATTTTCCGTCATGAACATTGGCTTCGTGGCCGGAGTCATCCCCAGAGACCGGATTGGAGCTTTTGAGCGTATCCTGTGGCGTACATTGCGAGGCAACCTTTACATGAATCAGTCAGAAATCCCGGAGCCGATTATTGATCCGACGACCAACGAGGAGGTTTACAAGAACGTCTTTGTGATCTTTGCCCACGGTAAAGAGATTTTGGTGAAGATCAGAAAGATTTCTGAATCTCTGAATGCCAGCTTGTACAGCGTCGACGAAAACAGCGAACTGAGAAGGGATCAAATCCACGAAGTCAACACGCGGCTCAGCGACGTGGAGAGCGTCCTGCGGAATACCAAGAACACCCTTGACGCCGAACTCACGCAGATTGCGCGCTCCCTCGCTGCCTGGATGATCATCGTCAAGAAGGAGAAGGCCGTTTATCATACCCTCAACAAGTTCTCCTATGACCAGGCGAGGAAGACTTTGATCGCAGAGGCGTGGTGCCCGACCAACTCTCTGCCATTGATCAAGTCTACCTTGCAGGATGTGAATGACCGCGCTGGTCTATCTGTGCCCACCATCGTCAACCAGATCAAGACGAACAAGACCCCTCCCAGCTATGTCAAGACGAACAAGTTCACCGAAGCCTTCCAAACGATCATTAACGCCTATGGTATCACGAAATATTCCGAAGTCAATCCCGGCTTGCCCACAATTATCACGTTCCCCTTCCTTTTCGCCGTTATGTTTGGTGACTTTGGCCATGGTCTCTTGATGACCCTTACTGCCGCTGCAATGATCTTCTGGGAGAAGAAACTTGCCCGAACCAAGTTGGATGAACTGACTTACATGGCATTTTATGGCCGCTACATCATGTTATTGATGGGCATCTTTTCCATGTACACGGGCTTGATCTACAACGATGTCTTCTCGTTATCGTTTACTCTCTTCCCCAGCCAGTGGAAGTGGCCTGAGAATATCCGCGAGGGACAAGCTGTCGAGGCGTCACTCAAGGATGGCTACCGTTACCCGTTCGGATTGGACTGGAACTGGCACGAGGCGGAGAATGCTCTCCTTTTCACCAACAGTTTCAAGATGAAGCTGAGTATCTTGTTGGGCTGGGCTCACGTACGTTGCCTTTCTTTTTACTCGCTCATGCATGCACTTGCTAACATGATGATTCTAGATGACATACTCTCTCTGCCTGCAGTATATCAATGCGCGACACTTCAAGTCCAAGGTTGACATTTTTGGCAATTTCATCCCTGGAATGATTTTCTTCCAGTCTATCTTTGGATATCTCGTCGTCACCATCGTTTATAAATGGTCTGTCGATTGGAACGCGCGTGGGGAATCCCCTCCTGGTCTTCTTAACATGTTGATCTTTATGTTCCTGAATCCCGGCCAAGTTGAGCAGGAACTCTATCCTGGACAGGGCGGGGTGCAGGTTATCTTGCTGCTTTTGGCTATCGTGCAGGTTCCAACTATGCTCCTCCTCAAGCCGCTTTGGCTTCGCTATGAACACAATCGCGCTCGAGCCCTCGGATATCGAGGCATTGGGGAGCAAGAAAGAGTGAGTGCGCTGGATGAGGATGGTGATCTGGACGGCCGTCCATCTGAGGGCCGCGACAGCTTGGCTAGTGATGGAGAGGGCGTTGCGATGATCGCACAGGACCTCGACGAAGGCGAGCATGAGGAATTCGATTTTGCGGATATCATGATCCATCAAGTCATCCACACTATCGGTAAGGTTTTCTCTCTAGTTTTTTACATCGTAAACACTCCCTAACACGGTGACTAGAATTCTGTCTCAACTGTATTTCCCACACCGCGTCGTACCTCCGTCTTTGGGCCCTGTCTCTCGCTCACCAGCAGCTTTCCATCGTCCTGTGGAAGATGACCCTCGGAGGCTCCTTCGAGACCGAGTCACCGGGTTTGCGGGTCGTGATGATCGTGTGCACGTTCTACCTCTGGTTCGTCCTGACCGTGTTCATCCTGTGCGTCATGGAGGGCACCAGCGCGATGTTGCACTCGCTGCGTCTGCACTGGGTCGAAGCCATGAGCAAGCATTTCATCGGCGATGGGATTCCGTTCCAGCCTTTCAGCTTTAAGACCCTCCTGGAGGAGAATCCGGTAGATTAGATTTTTAGTCTGCAACCTGTCTTTCTTTCTTTTCTTGTTTCTTGACTTGACTTATCGGTAATACATTATCCTACCATAGTCAAACGTTTGTCTGTAGAGAAATATATATTTTATATGCATATACTTCTACGAACTAGTTACTTTTCCTTTCTTTCTACTATCCATCTCTTATCTATTTCTGGTAAGGTATATAGTATATATAAGGGGAAGAAGGGAACTATGAATTCTTTTTTTTCCTTTTAATTTTTTTGCATTTCAATTTAATTTTTCTCTTCAACATACATCCACACATGCATTTGAAGGTATAAGGGAAATAAACACAATAAAAGTTAAAAAAAAAGCAGTCACGGGTCACTAACTATGCAAGGGCATGTGTGCAAGTTTGCAACAACAGTTTGCTGTGAATAAATGCTCATCTCATTGATTGATTGATTGATTCCATTTGGATGGATATCTAATTTCATTTCATTCCATTTCGTTAAGAAGAGAAATAAATAGAAGGTGGTTTTCCTCCTGGGGTTGTATCTGTATGGATTATTGATTATTATGTTCGTTTCATTTCATTTCATTTACTTATTTACCGTGGTGCTTGTTGTAGACATCGATGACCTTCTGCACCTCGTCCTTCGAGCCGAGGAAGACACCGCTGCGGTCGTGGATGTGAGTCGGCACCACGCTGAGGAGCCGCTCCATCTTCGAGTTGACGGCCAGACCGCCCGCGTTCTCGAAGATCATCGCCATGGGCGCGCACTCGTACAGGATGCGCAGCTTGCCCTTGGGGCTCTTCTTGTCCGCCGGGTAGGCGAAGATGCCGCCGTACAGCAGCGTGCGGTACGCGTCGGCCACCATGCTGCCGATGTAGCGCGCGCTGTACGGCTTCTTGCCCTCACCCGGGTACTTGAGTGAGTGGAAGTACTCGTTGACCCAGTCGTCCCAGTACTGGCTGTTGCCCTCGTTGACGGAGTAGATGGCGCGTTTGTCCGGCAGTCTCATGTTGGGGTGCGTCAGGATGAATTCTCCCAGGGAGTTCTCCATCGTGAAGCCGTTGACGGAGCCGCCCTTCATGGTGATGACCAGCTGCGCCGATGCACCGTACATGGTGAACCCAGATGCCACGAACTCAGTGCCCGGGCGGAGCAGGTCCTTGGCGGACACGGTGTTCTGCGGACCCAGGATCTCGTCGGGAAGCCTGAAGATGCCGAAGATGGTGCCGACCGAGACACCGGCGTCCAGGTTGGACGATCCATCGATCGGGTCGCAGACCACCGCGTACCTGGCGTAGGGATTCTCGTTGAACACAATCGCCTCCTCCTCTTCTTCCGAAACGAGAATGCGGACTTTGCCCGATCCCCGCATCGCGGAGACGAAGACATCGTTCCCAATCACGTCCAGCTTCTTCTGGTCATCACCGGTCGTGTTGGACGACCCTGCCAGACCGGTTAGGTTGATCAGGGTGGCACGTCGAATGTAGTAGGCGATTGACTTGAAGGCGAACTGAAGTGCGTGGCATAGCAAACTGCATCACAGACAGCCCCGTCAGTCTGGTTTATCCAAATACGCAGAGAAATGGGGATACATACGTGAAATCTCCGGTGGCCTCGGGATGTTTGGCTTGCTCTTCCGTCAGGAATCTTGTCAGGGTGATGATGTCGGTGTTGATGTTCTCCTGTCCGACAGGAGGGTGTTCGCCGTTGGTAGCCGCCATGGTGATAGTGATGGGGGGATGTGATAGAAAATAGATACAGAAAGACAGGAAGGGTTTACAGGAGGGCAATTAAAGGAGGACGACGATTCAGGGTCTCGTGCAACCTTCTACCTCGGTCCAACGGAGAGGCGAGGGGGGTAAATAGCTGAGCCCTTGGTTCGGAAGATAGGGATGCGGAGTAAGTATATCAAGTGCGGAGTGCTACCAAGCGACGAGCAAACAATAATCAGCCCGGCACTGCGACGATGTTTCCAGAGAATTCGGCAAGAACAGCAGAGGACGGAGAGCAACGATCAAGCCAGTCCATCCAGGCAATTAAATTAAAAAGGGCGGGCAGGAGGAACAAGTCTCTGCCGGGAGACAGGTGGTTAGAGTCGGGTGGATAACGAAACGTCAGTTGGCAGTCAGACATTTTCGAGGTACCTGCTGCAGAGGTATCTCGTCACCAAAAAACAGTGGCAAGGTACTTCCTGGGATGTCACTTGGGGTCTGGCCCGATTTCGTCACACGTCCACCTAAGCTCACCAGGGTCCGCTGGTTTCCCCGCGCTAGCCTCGGATTGGCAAGCGGGCCCAGGCGCTCCGAGTTTTCTTCTTGCCCGCGCCTCACGGGACCGGCTCTCTCCCCGGTCCTCCCCGCGTCTCAGGTTGCTTACCCGACTGCTGCTGTAAGACCTCCCCATTGATCATTTGCTACAAGATATCAGGAGAAGCTGTGCTCAATCGAAGGAATGGAAGAAATAGAGTTGATTCGTAGTGATGGTCCATGTGCAATTAATTGCAAACTGTAGTCTCGTCTTGGTTGCTGCCTTCCAAGATGATTCGTGTTGCGGGCGATCAAGCTTCGGTATATTTTCCGGCGAGAGTGCTTGCTCCCTGGCTACTGTCGGTCTTATCTTTCCGAGGTACTTGGTCTGCTGGCTGTGATTAGAATAGTAACACCTGAGGCACAGGTGCCGTTTCGCGGATATACCCTTTTGGTCCGAGATACCAAGTCCAAGGCAGCAAACAAGACAAACCATGATTACATAATCAGGAATACATGCCACAGCAACATCTACTGATCTAACCGCTTCGGGGCAAGCGTCTCGGTAGCCGACCATCGCTTGAAAAAGCTCGACGCGTTTCTGTTTTAATTTTTCTGCTCGTCGTGCTCACCAACCTCTGGCGATAGAATCGTCCACTGATGCTTGTGGACATTCTTGCCAGATTATTCTGATCTCTGATCGTTTGATTTTCACAATGTAGTATGACTAACTGACTTAGGGAGGGTCCTCTGAGGACTCTTGCGTGCAAATGGTAAGTCGCCTGGAAAATTTTTGATGCCTCCCTTCGAATTTTCCTCTTCCACCATGATGATTTCTCAACCGCATTTCAAACTAGAGTCTTTGACCTCAATGGAATGAAAACATTGCACACGTCAGGCTGATCTGTTGTCTTTCGCTTATTATTGATTGTTCGTGATCATTGGCTGCTTGCACACTGCTGACTGGCTCTAAGCGCAGGCTTTATCTAGCTTCACAGCTTTCAGGGCTTATCTTCTCTATAGGTGTCTGTCAACTGGTAAGCAGCTTCATATTATGTTGGCCCCTTGTATCTGTGTCCATAAATGATGATCATTAGAAACCGAAAAATATGCTGGAAATTACCGGCTGAGGCCTTCGGGCGTTTGAAGATCTTCCATGGCACTGATCTAACTTCACTTGCTCACCGCGTTTTCTGTCGACCTCTCTTCCTTTTGAATATTAGCTGACAGCTTCGAGAACTTTGGTTAGGATGACGACGGTATCTACGACGGTCACTGCATTGTAAGTCTCTTCGAACTCTTGCATCCTTCCTGAACTCCAAAGATGAAACGGCACTGGGCTCCGACGGCGTGAAAACACGTCCGGTCTTGATGGAAATGCCATTTTGCGGCAGGCCTAGAAAACCTCGCCCACTGAGACTTGTCCACATCTCGATTGATCACTCGCAAAGACTGTGGAAGTCTTTTCTAATGTCTTTTGCGATATAGGCTCCTTTCGTAGCCCATGCCTTGCTGTGGAAGCAAGGCAGCTGTCGACCTTATGTGTATTGGTTCTTGCAGGTATGGGCGTTGCATTTTATTTTACCCCAAATTCCCAAACATCGTGATGATTGTCTAGATGACGAGTCTTATTCGAGTTTTCGATGCAGAAAACATCTTTTTTTACCATTCATGCATATCTGACAATGCTTTGTTACGAATGTAGCATGACATAATATTTTAGTCTCAAGCTGACTGGTTCTGAAAATAGATCTGCCAACATCATCCTCAGACTGCAGTTGATCTCTAGATCAGTGAGAATACTCCAAGGTAGTGTATGTGCATTCTCCGATGTTTCCATCCCCTTCCAGATGATGATTCGACATCACAAAATAAAGACAAGCATATGTCCAAGCTCCCAGTAGCTAGCGAAGACGACAACTGTCAGGACTGATCTATTGGTCTTTGTCGACCCAATCGGTCGTTCTATGTTGTGCCATGTAGCTGACAGCCCGGCCACTAGATTCAGCGCTGTACAGTTCATGGACAATCGTTCTTCTGCCGAGGTAAGCACATCTCCGTCTTTTTGTTTTCTCAAAATCCTCCCCGCTTGGGTCCCCATTGTATGATGATTTACTTCATTTTTTATCACGACGGTCAACATAGTTTTACATTGATGACCACCGCCTGTGACAGGGCTTTATCTGATGCTGTTGTTCACTGCCTTTCCAAACATTCATTTACACTGGAGGTGATGAGTTGCTAACATGTCCTCCCGTCTAGTAAATTTCTTCGCAGGAAGGCCTGCAGCAGGGCCACAGAAAATGTGGCAGTCAGAATCGGCAGTCACCCAGTCTTAGCTCGAACAACGAAGCCTACAGGTACGTGACCTTCACTATTTGCTGTTCTACGTTTATGTCATGCTTCATACCGAAATCGCATGCTGGTTTGAAGCCGGCTTCCGCACATGATGTGGCCGGATCTGTCGCGGACTCGGATTACATTGTCCTTGGTAACGCTGCTGCTCATGTCCATGAGACATAGATGAGCATGGTATAGACTTTCTGTAAATTCTTCAAGACGCTAGTACCAGAACGAAGACATGATTTAATTGAGCAAAATCCGTGAAAACGTGCCCTGTGGAGATAACATCGGAACTTGGCCTCGGTTCCTGAGGCGGTAATAGACAACCGACCCTGGTAGAGCATAGATGGACCTGCCTGATTGGGTAAAATCTACTTACTGTTGGCAATATGTGACTGGCGTCTATCCATCTGCCAGATTTAGTATGTGCATACACTAAGTACGTTGGTGCAGTAGCACTGCCGTGCCTGTACTGCTTATTCCAATAGAGACGAATCCTGTTGGCATTTCTTAATTATCAGAACTGGCCAGGGCGAAAGTGTCGCCATGAACGGGATGCAGCTGAAGATCCCAAGCCACTTGGGATATAGATAGCACTTACAAAGCAATTGGGTAATCCTTCATATCTTTTAACGGAGAAATTTCTCTAGGGGTTAATAACCCGTTTGTTTCTTTTTTTTTTTACCAACGAAATGGACCGGGGATCAAGGCTATAATATTCTGCATCTCCAACTCCCACCTCCATGATTCGACATACCTATTCTGAACTGAGAAGAGCTAACTTGAAGTCTATGATCCATCGGTAAGAAGTGCCGTCTGGCCGGATAGTACTGTGGAACCTGGCACAGCATGACACAGGAGTGAGGGCGAGAAGATGGATGATGGTTATACAATCTGCCTGAATGTTGATATCACATGAAAAGAAGGGCACGAGAGGCGGCGTCTGTCCCTTCAGACTTACCTAGGTATCTATGTTCATAGTGTGCTATATTGTATCGAAGTATTTTGCGCCTATTTCGATTGCAGTTCTACTATCTTCGACTGCTAGTATATGATCTTGTGAGCTAATCTATTTTAATCCTGATCTAAATCAATGCCATACTGAAAAGGGAAAGTATGTCGGCATCCTCTCCACATCAAGTACCGGAGCACCTGCGGAGGACCAACGAGTCCTTAAATTAGAAACTTTAAACTTATTCCTCTTTGATCCTTGGCTCGTGTCGATCATCGCCGGTTCAGGCCTGACTTGTGAGCATTCCCCAAGCAGGTCAGCGATGCGACCTGGCTGGTGCTGCTGCACGCCATTCTGGCCAGGATGCCTGGCGGCATGGCAGCAGCCGTGATTGGCGACGGCCGGGCTGTACGCGCCCAGCGGGAAGGAGGCACAGTAGCGCGCTGTGACAAGTCGAGGCAGGTGCAGCTTGCATCGCCCTAGCCTCGCCAACGCCCGCTCGCGGCCCTCATTTGCCCCCCGCAGCTGGCCGTCGCCTCTCGAACGGGCGTCCGTCTGAACGCCATCATGCTGGCAAGCGTAGCCTTGGCCCTATCAGATCCGGGCCCTCCAACCCCTGCTAGTCTTCCATCATGAAGAATCCCACGTCGCGGCTCCTAACCCAACGCTGGCGCCTGTTGCAAGAATAGAAACTCGCCGCGAGTTTTTCTCTTCTGGTCTTCAGACGCGACAGAACTCATCACTTCTTCCGTTTGACAACTCAACACCAATGACCGCTTGCCGTGGCATCTGGCCTGTTGAACCTGACTCGTCTACTTTCTAGATCACCTATCATATGCCGCGACAGCGGTGATGGAGACTTAATAAGAGTGATGGCGCCTTGTCCCTGGATACGGGAACCAATATGAATAGGTGCGCTGGTCCCCGTCTGTGGCCGGCCGGAGTTTTTCTTCTCTCTGGTTTTGGGAGGAAGAGAATAACTGACTAGCTGGGTGGCTTCCAGTAATAATACTGCCGCTGGTGGACAGTCCCCAGCACTGTCGTCGACGAGTCCTCATCTCGCCGCGGGCCTGTCACCGTCGCCTGTCGGCTCTGCACACCAGCTTCCACTGCGCCGTCGAGAAAATGTGGTCCAGCCGCCAGCTTTGACAACATCCTTGAGCGGTCCTCACCACTTGGGCGGTGTTGGAGTCGGGAGTGCATATACTCCGACTCCCACCACCTCGCTTTCCAGCCCGTTCTCGCAGTCCCAGTCTCCCTATCTGCCTTCTCCTGGAGGCGCAGCCAGAGGCTCGTCCCCAATGGCTCTGAGAGCGCCGTCTTCCTCTCCGTATACCGCTCCCTACAACCCTCAAGAATGGGGTCCTGTAGGTGGTGGCAGCTCACCCCAGCTTGGACAAGTCGCCTATGCGCAGTCGAACAATGGAGCCCGTCTGATGCAGCCTCCGCCTCCGCCGCGGCCTTCAGGTCTGTGACTGACGTCTTCTATGTGTATTATGGATTCATTACCTTGCAATGTGCCTGAGAAACCCCATGATGAGATAGAACCTGTGAGACGGAGCACACCTGTCTAACGTCCTGACTACAGATACCCCGTCATCACCACCTCCGCCATATTCACCTCCTGGTCAGCGCCCACCATCGCAGCCCAATGCGCCGAATCAGACAACCTCGCCGTCAGAAACAGCGTCCTTTGCAGCAGCACCATTTCCTCAGTATGGCAGTCATACCAGCACGGCACCTGGGTTCTCTAGACCGCTTTCGATGGTACAAATGGGCGATTCTGGTGTCTCGTTTCTTCCTCCCCCGCCGCCTCCTCCCCCAGGAGGTCCAGGCTCCCGTTCCTCTTCCCGTTCCCGGAACGGACATCATCATGGTGCCTTTGAGCCCACTGGTGCTCCTCGTCAATCACCCCCCTCCATATATCACCAGTCCGGGAACATTGGTCAGAACGACCCGTCCTTGCGTCCTCCATCTTCCAGGAGGGCAGCGTCCACGGGAGCTATCCACAGTGACAGCTCATCGAGGGCAACAAGCACATCACATAGCCGGTCACCGCCGAGACGGAGTTGGGAGCCTGGAATGCCCCTACCACCGCCTCCTCCAGGGCCCCCTCCCACAACCAGATCGCAAAGCGTGCGTGTTTCGTCAGAGACATCTTCGAGGCCTGTTGCACACCCTGTTCCTTTATCACAGGGCCGGCGGCATCCAGTCCTAGGGACGGGACTCGACCGCGTTCCACCAACGCCAGCTGGCTGGGTGGTTGAAGACCCGCCCTCAACCAGAGACGGAGCATCCAGCAGCTCCCATGCGGTAACAGAGACGCAGTCTCAGCCGTCGGGCGATTCTTCTTCCGCTGCCTACAAGCCTACGACTGGTGGGCTCTTTCGTAGCCCAGCAATTAGAGACACCGGTATCAAAGGTATACGCGAGAGACGAGTCGAAAGCAGACATAGGAGACTTCAAGCCTCTGAGGACCTCAGCCCTGGTTCTGCAAGCAGTAATCCGTGGGCAGATGCATTGGAGCGGGTGACCCCGTCAAATCTCGTTCTTGCTGCAGCCGAAGAAACCGGTGACGGCACGAGCAATCGTCGTCGTGCAGTGCCCAAGCCTTCTCCGCTGAGCGCCCGCAGTGCTGCGTCGGATGGTCCGCTGGAAACAGGCCGATCAAGAGCCTCTTCTGGGCTCTTTTCCAATCGATCGTCATTTTCCACTCCCAGGCCCGAGCCCCAAGCTGTGCTTTCTCGCCATGAAATCGCGCATACCCCTCCTTTTTCTCCGGGCAGGGAGCAACATTCCCCAACCTTCGCCAAGGAAGGGTCGCATGGTGTGCCTCCAAAGGCTCTTCCAACGCCACCGCCGCAATTCGCCCAGGATTTGAGACCCCCATCCCACTTGGCAGCCAAACAAGGTGAGGATCGCCCAGTGTCTCATTTACTTCATCTGCCTAATGATCCGGTACCGATGCCGGCGCCCCTCTCACCGCGACGCGTCCCGACGCAACAGCCCTCGTCTTCCGATTCTGCTATTCGGCGGGGCCCCGATTTTTTGCGCGAGGCCCTGCAGAGATATCAGGAAGTACTTGAGAAAGAAGCATCTGCTTCAAGCGACGCGGAAGCGTTGAAGATTTTTGCAGAATTTGTTATCTCTGAGTCGAGCCTCCGGCGTGAATGGTATTCCGATGCATTCGTTGCCAACTCTTTGGATGTTGAAGAAGTGGGCAAGAGACTATTTGAGCTTCCAGTGAAAAAGTCTGATCAGCCTGAGCCTCCTCGTCTAGACACCTCGCTCCGAGCTTCGATTCATTCTTTGAGCGGGGACAGCAGTGCCGGTGGAGTAGCACCTTCACGTCCTGAGTCTGCCTGGTGGAGCAGCTATCAGCCTTGCCTCTCTCCAATTGCAAGCATCAGTATTGACACCGAGATGAGTTCTAGAGGCCGTCCCCCAAGCCGTTGGTGGGAGTCCAAAACCTCTAGCAGCGAGGGCGGCGAACGCAAAGTGCAACGGTCAAAACGGGAATCCAAGTACATGGGGGTCTCGCGTGAACTGCGCGAGGCCATGCAACGGGGATATAATGAGACTCTGGTGGAAGCAGAGGAAGAAAACCACGCTGGAGCCTCCAAGTCTCAAGCTTTCAACTATGGACCAAACGAGTATCCACCCGAAAAAGTTGGATGGCACGAGCCAGAGCCACAGTCTCATCAGTCGACAGGTGCGACCATAGCAACCCCCAGCCTTTCTTCGCAGCCGCAGAAGATGGATATCTCCAGACTCATCACTCTTCCGCCACCATATCCGCGGCACTATCCTGCTGTGAACAACAGTCATCCAGACCTGATCACTTATCGGACAACCGTCAGGTCCATCAGTGATCTCTCTGAGATCAGGGCGACGAGACATCGTCACCAGGTCCACATAGATCAGCTGCAGCAGGAGCACCAAGCCAAGATTCAAGAGGGTCGTCGACAGTTCAAATCCAACATCCAGCAGCAGATCGAGCAAGGAAGCATCACATTCGCGGAAGCCGCTGAGGCCGAAGCTGCCCTTGGAGTTGACGAGAAACGACTGGAAAAGGAATTGGTGCAAGCTGAGTTCGATTCTTATCAGGAAACGGTGCTGAAACCAATGCACGCTATCCTGACTGATCGGGTGAAGAGGGCAACTGAGTGCATCGATGAGCTTAGCAGCAAGCTCGCCGACGCCGCGCAGCACAATACGCCGGATCAAACCCAAGAGGAGGGTGATGAAGAGCCGGAATTATTAGAGAAGCTCACACAACTTAAATGGCTATTCGAGGCGCGCGAGCAGCTTTATCGTGAGATTTACGAGCTCCTCAGTGAGAGTAACGAGAAGTACCGGGCCGTCGTTACGCTGCCGTATAAGCAGAGCAAGAATGAAGACAAGATCCGGGAGACCGATCACTTCTTTATCAAGGACGCGATGGATCGCCGGGTTCAGTACGAGGCAGACGCTCTTGCTCGCCTGGAGACGTTTATGGATGTGGTGGAGGAAAACGTCAAGCGCGGAGTCGAGACGCATCTCTCAGCATTCTGGGACATTGCGCCATCTCTCCTTGTCCTGGTGCAGCAGATTCCGGAGAACCTTCAAGGCTTTCAGGTCCAGATCCCGGCTAGCGAATACGAGGAGAACCCCAGCTATCACCAGTTCCCTCTCCAGTACTTGTACTCGCTCCTCACACACGCGGAAAAATCGTCCTACCAGCTTATCGAGTCACAAACGAACCTGCTCTGCCTTCTTCACGAGGTCAAGTCCGCTGTCATGAGTGCGAATTGCAAATTGATGGAGGCGCAGCGCATCCGCCATGGGGAGCCTGAAGACGTGGTCCGACGTGAGATGCAAGACTGGCGTGCCCAAGAGGAGCGTGAGCTGACGGCCGATCTGAAAGATCGCGTAGCGACTGTAGAAGGGCAGTGGACGGAGGCTCTGGGAAGCCAGATTCAAGCCCTCCGGGAGCGGGTGAAGGACCAGCTTATTGCCGAAGGTGGCTGGGAAGAGATGGAACAGCTGGTGTAGAAGGGACATTTATACATGTGTACATGATGTTTACGATATCAGCTTTGTTTTAAGACTTTGTAGAGATACCCACGGTCGTTATCTGATGTCAATGACGTGATTGATTTATATGGCGTTGCTTTATAGCTTACGACAAAACAACAGAGGAAATAAGGGTCCAGACGGTAAATAAATGATGGAGAAAAATTCCATACATCCCATATCCATAATCAGCAACTGGACTTGTCAAATAATTGATGACTTTATTTCGGAGTGAATACGGAGTAATAATAATAGTCGGAAATGCCGTTCCTGACGATCAGCGTATCACGTGACTGCATCATGGCCGCCTGCGCCGCCTTCTAGAGCTTTCCTTACGGATCTCCAAAGCTCTCGATCGTTTGGTCGGCTGGGAAGATAACTTCCCCCCTTCCCCCACCATCATCGCAACAGGATCGACTCTGTTGGCATTTCCCGACTCCTTACCGGCTGGAGAGCGCTTTCTCGACCTTCTTCTTCATACGTTCTTGTTTTCTCTTTTAGGACAACTGTAAGTGACGACCAATTCTCTCTTTCATCTTATGATTGATTCCCTTGGAAATATGGAAAGTTCCTCCGAGCTTGTCGCCGACACTGGCGATGTCTTCTGTGACGGGAACTGTCCAGATTTATGGTTCAATCAATTCAGTTTAATTTCAACATGATGAGTCATATGCTGGCACCAGGCCCGAGAAGACTTGTACTCTGTATGGTGCGGAGATGCTGCAGACGGTCACTGTTAGTGGCCAGAAGCTCTGACTTTAGTTTCTGTCTTCTTCGTTACCAGCAATTGGATCTGCTTATTCTACTGAGACTGTGTTTGCTAACTTCGTACTCGTGAGACAGGAGGATAGCTTTATTTTTTTTTGCCCGGGAGACCGATCACAGCTCCTTTCCCTTGCCGAGCGCCTGCCTGTGTAGCGGGTACACGGGATTTTTGCCGTCCTTTTATTGTTCATAACTTCATTCTTTTAATACCTGCGTAGTGTACGAAAGGACGAGTAGTCCTTTAGGATCTTGTCACAATGGTCCTCCACAACCCGAACAATTGGCACTGGGTGAACAAGGATGTTTCGGCGTGGACCCGGGATTATCTGGAAGAGAAGCTGTCCACCATCTCTGCAGAAGAGGATGGTGTCTCAGCAAAGGTCGAGAGACTGCTGAGCATGGACGGCGATGTAGACGTCAGCCAGCGCAAGGGCAAGGTTATTACCCTTTTTGACGTGAAGATTCAATTAGAGTACGAAGGTACATTGTTCTCCGCAGCTCAAGACAAGCAACAGGTAATACTGATGATTATCTAGGCAAGACAAAGGACGACGAGAACGTGAGCGGTACCATTACCATTCCTGAGGTGGCACACGACACCGACCCAGATGAGTATGTCGTACGTCCCCTTCATCCTCTTGACAAGTGTTTCTACGATCAAGTAGAGATGCTCACACACTGTGAATAAATAGTTTGAGATCGATGCCTATTCCGACAATGCCTCGAAGCAACCCGTGAAGGACCTTGTTCGCAGCAAGATTGTGCCGCAACTGCGAGAGGAGCTGGCGAAGCTCGGTCCATCCTTGATCGCGCAGCACGGTAAGGATATTCAGCACCAGCCCGGCGAGAACCCGTCCAGCGGATTCGCGACCCCGACGTACCATCCGCAGAAGGCGAAGACGCCAGCCGAATCAAAGCCTACGACCACTCAGACCACTACCACTACCACTACAACCACCACCGGCAAGGTCTCAGTCAACACCGTCACTGTGACCGCCCAGGATGAGTTCCGCACGACGGCGGAGGAGATGTACACGACGTTCACGGACCCTCAGCGCATTGCGGCCTTCACACGCGGCGCGCCTCGCCAGTTTGATGGAGCCCACGTTGGCGGCAAGTTCTGCATCTTTGACGGCAACGTCACGGGCGAGTACGTCACGCTGGAGCCGCCCAAGCGCATTGTGCAGAAGTGGCGCCTTGCGCAGTGGCCCGAGGGCCATTTCAGCACGCAGGAGATTTTCTTCGACCAGAACGACGTGGACCGTGTGACCACGATGCGGGTCACCTGGACCGGTGTGCCGGTCGGCCAGGAGGAAGTCGTCCAGCGGAATTGGGACGGCTATTATGTTCGCAGCATTAAGCAGACTTTCGGGTATGCACCAGAATCAGTGTGGTTATCAGCAATCTCCAAGCACAAAACACCTTCCTCCTCATCATCATCGAATTCTGCTTCTGCTTCTGCTTCTGCTTCTGCTTCTGCTTCTTCTCGTCAGTCTCACACTTTTCCATGGATACAAGTGCTGACGTTTCTCCTTCTCTTTCTTCTTGCTGTAGGTTTGGAACGATACTCTGATCAACTACCCCTCCCATCACAATTTCTTATAAAGATAAAAAACAGATGAAAGAACACCCGTCAATAGTCAGCGGAGTTATAGGGAAAAAAGAAATAAAGGGGAGAGAGAGGCGTCTCTTATCTTCTTCTTTTCTGGGAATAAATAACATAACCGGTCAGGTCACAGCATTGCATCCTCTCGTACCAGCAATCAAATATCTTGCGACAAGAAAAAAGAAAAGAAAAGAAGAAAGGATTTTTTTAAAACTCCTTTTTTGTTTTCTTTTATTTTTGGGTAACATTCCTGATTTTGCCGACCCATATCGACCCGTGACCGTATGCATTCGATCTCATAGCGATTTTCTCTACGATGGAATGATAGAAAGATACATAAATGAATAAACAAACAGAAATAAAATAACGAGAAGAATGAATAGATAAAATAAAATAAGACAAAGTAGTGATTATTCGCATCGCTCGCTTCTTTCATTTTGCTTGTTTCATTTCGTCGTATAAGTAGTTCCTCTACCTAATCCTCTTTGTTTTTCAGGGAAAAAAACTTTTTATTTGTATGCGACTCTTACTCGAGAGTATTTATTCTGAATCTTTTTTTTAAATCCATTAGATAGTCTTCTCAATCAGCTCGATTCCGTATTCCTCCTTCAGGGTCTTGATGAGCGGCGCGCAAATGTCCATGGTCATCGGGGCGAGGATGCCCTTCCCGCTAATCGTCCCATCGAGAACCATCTTCACTGCCACACCGCACGGCACACCGACCAGCTTGGCCATGGCCGAGTAGCCGTTGGGATCGCCGTACTCGCACAGCGTGCTGGTGCGCGTCTCGCGCGTGCCGTCCTTGTGCTCGATCTCGAACTTGTGCTGCAGCATGACCATGTCCCGCTCTCCGGGGCCGTACTGCATCTTCTGCTCGAGCGTCGCGCACAGCGTGTCGAGCGGGTTGCCCCGCGGGATGATGGGCTCCTCGGAGAAGAGGCCGATCCAGCGCAGACCCGCGACGATGCGGTCGCGCTCGTCGTTGTCCTCGAACGCCGTCTTGGACGAGATCGCCCACAGCAGGTCCGTCTCCTTCTCCGAGGTCGCGCCCAGAATCCGCTTCGTCGCCTCCCGCCACGGGATCGGCGTCTTCAGGAAGTCCTGCTCCGCGTCGCTCAGGAAGCCAATGTCAACCAGGACGCGGATCATCTGCGGGAAGCCCTGGTAGCGGAGCGTGCCGCGGATGACCGTCTGCGCCTCGGGGATCTGGTACCGTTCCCGGAACGGCGTCGAGTCGCGGTTCGGGTACGCGACGAACGCGAAGCCCGGGTAGATGAAGTACGGCTTGGCCGTGCCCATGAGCTCGGTGCCCGGCACGCTGAAGACCTGGCCGTCCTTGTAGAACTTGGCGTCATTGCGCAGCGCTAGCAGCACACCCCGGCTGGACCAGGAGAACTTGTAGCCCAGTGGGTTGTCCGAGTCTTCGGGAGCGGGGAGACCACCGCAGTAGGAGAGGAAGGAAATGATCTTGCCTCCGGCGTTGTGCACCTAGAATCCGATCAGCAATACACTATAAACGACCGATTGGTTGCAAAGCCTGATATCAGATAGCATACCTCGGTGATCGTCTTGACGGCGTACAAATGGTCAATACCCTACAAATATCCAAATCAAATCCATCGTCAGAATCAGAATCCCCGTATACAAACGACACAGATTTTTAAAATTGTGGTGCAAGTGTAACCCACCGGGTCCAATCCGATCTCGTTCATGACCGTAATACCAGCCTTCTTGCAGTCCTCCTCGAGCTCCTTCATCGCCGGGGAGACGTACGACGTCGTGACGACATTCTTCTTGGTCCGGATGGCAGCCTTGATGACCTGGGCATGGTAGGTGTACGGGATCAGGGAGATGACGAGGTCGACCTGCTCGAGCGCCTTGTCGAGGGCGGCCGCATCGTTCACGTCGAGGGAGATGGCCTTGGTGTGCTTGAATCCTTCGGCGAGCTTCTTTGCGCTCTCGAGCGTTCGGCAGGCTGTGTGTGGAATCCCCCATGGAGGTTAATTATTGTGCATCGTCCATATATTCTCATCCCGAACTTTCCTCCCTCCCCACGACGGCAAACCGGCACATTGACCAAATTGGATGGTTACATACCAACAGTGACCTCAACGTCAGCCTTCGACAGGACCTCAACCGTGGGCTTGGCGACTGCAAATCGGGTCAATCGTGAGCAAGTGAACTCTGCAGTTTATACAGCGATAATTTTCTTCAATGCGGGGCAGTGACAGCCCCGCGGTCGTAGAAAAAGTTGCTAAAGGGGGCTAGATGTCCTTACCGAAGCCAGAACCCAGAAGGAGGACCTTAGAACCAGCAATTTGCTTGACCATCTTGGCAGGTGTTTTCTGCTGGAAAGAGAAAGATAACTCAATTGCAAGATACTGCTTTTTTTTTGGGCTTGTCACGCAGAAGGCAGAATATGCTCCGATATGCGGAGATACCAAGTGTGGTGAGTCATCAATCATGTGACAAGGAACTATGCGGAGAGCACCAATGAGAATGGACACAGTTGGAGAATCAACGAGAATGGATAACAGCTTGGATGGATTATGTACCTATATTATGTACCTATACTTGTGTGTGCTCTCGAATGAAGTCTACCACGAGAAATGGAAAAAGAAAGTAGCCATGCCAGGTTGAACCCATACAACTCCGTATCCCATACTCTAAATGTGACAGAGGTTTGCTTTTTCTCTTCCCGGTGAAACAAAATTATAGCTATGCACCCTTCGCTGCAGCGCTGGCTCGAAGTGCAGACACATTGATGTCGTCCGCGTTCCACTCATCTGAGTCACTATCGGTCTCTCCCTCCATTCCAAGGTTCTTCTTCTTCGACTTGGTGACTCTTCTTTGCCATCTCCATACCACAGGCAGGAAGTGCCACAGGTCGAATTCGGGCCAGAGAACATCCAAGAATACAATTTCCGTATTCTCATGGCACTGCCAAAGCATAAAGTCGCTCAGGCGCTCCACACCAGAGGTTCGGATAAGAAGGTCCAGAGGTGGGTTATCATGGGTGAACATGTGATCGGTGAGGGTCTGGGGGGTAATTGTCTCCGGCGACAGAAATACGGGATTCTCGTGATCAGCCGGCTTTACTAGCGGTGAATCCTTGACAGACGTCTCCTCCTGCTGACCAGCCAGATGGAGTGTGGTAGACGAAGAGAAGGATGATGGTGACTCGTACACGGTGTTCTCAGGACGGTCGCGTGGCACACCTTCCTCATCTGGTGATGATGAATCCGAGGCAGACTCGGAATCGCTGTTCTGCTCCTCAACCTTGGTATTAAGGGACTGGGCCCGAATGTTGGATGCGATATGTGACTCTGAGAATGGGTTCCGAACGTTGTTGGACCGCGAGGTCCCCAGCGGCTTGCTGTAGTCGATTACCGTATTCCGAATTGCCGTAGTAATCTCATCTCTCGACGTGTAAGGGCAGCAAATATTCAAAATCCGGTCGCCGTTCCGGCTTGTCAGTTCAACAGCACGATCCACCGCCGCGGCCACATCGGGCTTGAGCAGTTCTTTTCGACCCAGGACGCGCACACTAGCACCGTAGCGATCTAGCAGGTCCCCATGCTGCGCCAATTGAGACAGTTTCACCTTAGCCATATCCATAAGAGCGTCCACCTCAAACTTCGACCGATGGAAATTCTCGATGCTGAATGCGTAGATGGTCACCACCTTCACGCCGCTCTTATAGCAAACCTCTAGTATCTGCACGCATAATCGTTAGCGCTTGGCAGCCAAAATTCAAATCCTAAACCATGACGAAAAGCTGAAGTTCTCAACCCGTCCGTCATGTTCGCCACCCAGCCAGCATGAAATCGAACTTGGGAAGAATGCCTACCCTTGCCAATGCCTCGAATCCCAAATTGTGTCCTTCGACGGTCTCTATGCCATGACTCCGTGCAAAACGTCTGTTCCCATCCATAACGAACGCGACATGCTGCGGTATGGGGCCTTGCCTAAGAGCCCCAATCAACAATTCCCGGAGACGAGAGATAATGAACTCGACAGGCGGAGACGCGGCGACCCATTTTCGGAGATGTGACAGGTGCATCGATGTCGCCATTGTTGTCTAATGGGTAGAAAAAAATGTGACTATAGCCGCCCAAAAACACAATGCTGCGAAGCTGAATATCGGAAAGAGCGCGTGTGGAAAGGAAAGAAAAGAGCGACGCGGCCGTCTCACGGTTTCGGGCCCGGAAGAAGTTTCGTATGCAATAGTAAGACTCGTAGGAAAACAGGCCACGGCGCTATAAAGTTGGTGAAGGACAATGCCGTGCTCCTGGAAGGTCGGACAAAATCAGACGAAATGAGAGCTCCAAGCAACAATTAGACGAGCTGTGCCTGGAGCGTAGTTGTAGGAAAGAAAACTGAAATTAGTCTCTAAAAAGAAAAAAAAGAAAAGAAAAAGAGTAATGGACGATCTCCACAGGAGCTTCTTTTACCCCAAGAATCAGCGGTGATCATGAGCCGGGAGGTGGATGATGTATCCGCTTGCCACGGAGCTTCCGGTGTACGTGTACTTACTTCCGCCATCCGTCCGAGGCAGCAGCCTCCTGCATCGCCTCAACCATGCCTCAGCATTCCACCCTCCACCAATCTTACCTGGGTTGCAGTTGTTGAGAGACCCTCGTGGTTAGGTAGGCTTTGATGGGTGACAGATGACTCGAAGCAACAGTTGGCTGGATCAGCCTCTAACTCTCAGCAAAAATTACTTGTGCAGTGTCCAAACTGCAGGGACAGAAGCATGGACATAAGCATTTAATTTCTGTGTTTTGTAATCTCCAGTCATTTGAAACCTGTAACCCGACTAAAATGACAAGTGTTCAGGGGTATAATTTCACAGTACACAGAGGTATCAAAGCTATATACAGTATTCTCGTGTTTGTCAAATTCATCCATACACATAAAAAAAAAGCAATATAACTGAAACGCTTAACTCCTCCGACCAATACCGATTAACAAAAACAAATTCCTCTGTTCCGGGGAAAACGAAAGGCCAAATTGGTAGGCTACTGATCCTTCTTTCCTTCCTCGCTCGGAGGAGTTATAGAGCCGGTACTCGCTAGCTCCCAGTTCACGTCCTCGCCGCGTCTTCGTCGTTCCTGGCCACGCTCTCTCATCGCGCCACGGATCCTTTTGCTGACTTCTTCAAAACTATCCTTGGAATTTATCTGGCTGAAGGCCTTCAATGGAAGTCCAGCGGAGCCAGGGAGGCCGCCGCTCGAGTTGCTTCGGCTATGGCTCCGGCTCCGACTCGACGGCCGCGTAGAGAAGAAGCCAAGATTTGCCCAATCATGGGTGTGTTCGTTCGGGGGAAGAGGTTCCTTGGTTTTGAAGTCGCCGTGACCATGACTTGTGCTGATCTGTCTCGTCTCGCCGTTGACCTTGTCGCCCTCTCCATGGTTCGACTCACGGAAAGGATCTGCAACAATACGAGTCGAATCAAAGTCGGGGAACAGCTCGGGACCAAGGGTGTTGATGACTTCGGTGACTTCATGGGAGAGTTTTTCACGGCGCTCTCGTAATTTCACGAGGGTGTTGGCCGAAGAAGGGTTGAGCGATAGAATGAGAGGCCTGAGAGACTTGAGAATATCCATGCCAATTTCGCCAATTCGCAGAGCTGCAAAGGTGATGGAAGGGAATAGGACGACACCCAGCAAGACGACCATCCATAACGGTACCCACTCAGGGACATATCCTTGGATGCGGTTGAAATACGTCCAATATGTGAACATGATTATATAAAACGTGTAGAGGGCCGGTGCGAACGCCAGAGCGACAAGTAGTTTCCATGTCGCCATGACGTCGCGGCCTTGCAACTTGACCGTGGAGGCAGCCAAGGCCTCCTGAGACTTCTTCTTCGAAATCACCTTGGTGGCAACAAAAACCGGTGCAAAGAGAAGGAGACCCGGCAACGTTCCGATGGCCATGACAGTGAGTTTAGACAGGCGATATATCAGAGTACACACAACCTGTAAGATCGAAAATCTGGCGTACTCAACTTGGTGATCGCGGATGCCAAGCAACCGAAGTTGCTTGTTGTAGTCTGCCACCGAACTCTTGAGTTTGACAATTCTCGGATCGTCCTTGAAGTGTGTATATCCCTGCACCAGGCGCCGGTTGAGCTCGACAACCATCGGAAGTGGGAGCTTCTTTCCCTTCGTGTTGTACAAACGGCGTGCTGCTTGAATGACCTGCAAGATGTGTTAACAGGCGTTATTGCACAAATGACAAAGTGGAAGAACCAACCATGAGAGTTTCGTAGTCAGGCGCATTCACGGTAACAGCCAGAAGGGCATGATAGATGGTGTCCAGTAATGCTCCGACTGCCTCCCGTCTCTCACCACGCTTATACTGCTCTACCAGCTCCATTGGGACTTCAATGGGGTTCCCAAACTCGACGACTGCCCTGGATCGGAATTTGTGAGCATGGAAGTAGTTCATCCCACAGGGCACAATCTTTAAGCCGGAATTCGGATTCTCCGCCAATGAACCAAGAGCCATAATCGCCACGCCAGCTGCAGGGTTTCGAAAGTCAGCCAAGGAAGAGCAGATAGACGAGATCAAGGGCAATGCCATACCTTTCAGAGGAAGCAATTCCGGGCGGTCATGACTGCCACCCTCGGGAAAGATACCGATACAACCACCGGTGCTGAGTCTCCCGAAAACCGCCTTATACACTGCGGATTGATCCACATGGGGGGCGTATTTGAACTTGGAGCCGTTGAAACCACTGAGATCCTGATCGGAGACATCGCCGGTGAACTTGCCGTCATCTGTGATATCCGTCCTCCCTGTTAGCTGATAGAGGGCATCTCTAGCCTTGAAAGGCTTCTTGAGAATGAGCTCCTCGGGGCCGCGAATCTCGGCGATGGTGGTGCTATGTGAAGTGCCATTAATTGTAGGCAAGGCTATAGTGCCATCGGGCTCAAATTTCTCAAAGTTGGTACCGATTCCGCGCAGAAGTGTGGGCTGGTTGACTGGGTCGGGAAGGTAAATAGTGCCCTCTCCAGGCTTCATGTTGTCCATTGCTCGCGCCACAGGCACCGCCCCTATGCCCCTCGCCAACAGTCCAATGAATTTCCGGTGGAAGGATTTCTCCGCGATAAGCCATGAAATGCGACGTCGGACTTCGGTGCGGATCACACGCATCAGAATCAGCGAGTCCACAAACTAGAGCGGAGGTCATGGTCAGCGAATGTCGATCCGAAAAAGAGGAATGATGTGTATTGCGGACGAAGTAAAGAGCGTCCCCATTGCCATGGAAGTCGTATTTTCCTACCTGATTTGCGTGAGGTGCAGCTACAATGATCATCGGACCTCTTCTGGGAACCTTCCACGAGCCACGCGGGTGCACCTCCCGGAAGAAGAGATCCACCAGAACAGAGAACGTCCAGAGGACGAGGTCGTACAACCACCCGATCAGGGGTGGGATATACGTTTTCTTCGCCATTTGGAGATTTGACTTGGACCAAGAATTCAGCGATACAGCGTGATTGCCCGCCTCGCAGGCGGCGCCCCTCCGACACAGAGAATGTTGCCGTTGATTTCAATTGGTGGTTTCAATTTCAGTCGAAGAAGGAAAGTTGCGATTCAGCTGTGTCTGGGCAACGCAGAAGGTGGTTGTGACGGGTTGCACGAGGCATTAGATCTCAGTTCTGAAGCTACACGATAAGCGTAGTTCACGTTTGGTCGCAGGCCTGGGACAACAACGTATATGGTGTGGACTTACGCAGGAAGCGAGTAACAGAGTCGGAGACAGGTTCACATCGAGTCGTGGCCGACGAGGAAAACACGAGCGTTGACGAGGAGAGGTATTTGGCACAAAAGTGAAAAAATGGCAGTTTACGAGGCTAGGATGGAGACGGAGGGGGCAGCCGACGCAGCCGCCTATCCGCGCGCGATCGTTGCGACGCTTCTAGAATCAGAAACTTCCCAAAGCGGGCCTGACACGCTCGCATCCCACGTTGGCAGCATTCAGGCAAACAAAAAGCACTCGACTGGGAGTGACGTAAGCTGGGTTGAACTGGTTGGGGCAAAGTTGCAATCACCAGTAGACGTGAATAGATGGCAAGCCACAGCTGGCAGAGCTTGGACGCATTGCCTGTCGTTTTGCTCCGTACTACTCCGTCCGGATCGTCGAGTCTATCTGGAAACTGGCATTATTGGACCACCACTCGCCGGACATTTATTCGGGGCGCGATGGGGCAGTCCAGCACCGCCGTCCTGTTGGGAAACTTTATGAGTTCTCTCATGCGGGGAAGATCCATAACGAGCCCGAGTTAACCAATGAGTTGGCGATAGCAAACGACGCACAAGAGCGAGGCAGCTTAATGTGGCTTCGATCTGTCAAAAGACCGCCAATCCAATGGTCTAACTTGGATGGATCTGCGTGAAGTGACCCGACCACGCACGAGACTCTCTGCTTTTTCCGGCATACTGCTCCCAAGCCCAGCCGGATGGTCATATCTTGATCCCACGCAAATCCTCGATGGTGAAATCCGTCTGTACAACTCCTATCATACACTTAGTTTGTCTCATTGAGACGCTCGCGGTCATGGTCGATGGTTCGAATCCAGAACACGAAATAGATACGGGGATGGTTCTCCCTATAGAACCCTCTTCGACGTACAGAGCTCTGCAGGAAACAAGGTTCTTGTCTGGAGTTTGTGTAAAATGAGGGTTTAACTGGGCTATCTACTCCGGAGTAGAATTCTATTAGGCCAGCATGGTAACATGGGTTAAGAGAAATGTTTAGCATTCTCTAAAACCCATTGCATCTTAATCCACTGGATCCTATAAAGGTCAGCGAAGTTATGGCTCGATCTTTAGCATCACTGTCATATCACAGGCCTACGATCCTGTGAAAGGGATGTTTTAGTGGCTACGAGCGCAATGCCACAGTCTTACTGCCCATGTGGCTGGACACTGAACAGAAAGCAGAAATTCTTGAGTAGCTCAGAAATGTATCACAACCATTACTTCACAGATTGAACGTACACAAGCGATTGTCTTGATATCCGAATCAATAGGAAAGGGCCCTTATTAGTAATCGCCAGAGGAGTTATTAGTATTAGGTAAAGAAAACCTGTATGATGCCGCAGCATGTAGCAATTACTAAAGGTAGTACAAGCCCGGCATCTCATTCTTGCAGTAGCTAGAACCAACGTATTCTGTGACTAGTAGGGAGATAATCACATTGTCTGGCTTGCAAACGTCTTCATTCACAGTTGGCTTCGAAGACAGATATTGATGGTTGATACAGACTACAAGCAATGCCAGAAATAGCGCATTATCCAGAAGACAATCCTCTGGAGTGTCTGTATCAACTTCTTGGCCAATAGAACGAATAGAATGAATAAGAACGAAAGGCAATCGATGGGAGCCTGGACTAGACCCCAGCTATTGTCGTCGCTAACTGCGGGCGGTGGAAGCGTGGGGGAGCGTCGCAACACGCGGTTCCTGACGACAACGAACCCACGTCGAGACCCGCCAGCGTTAATCAATCGATCAATCAATCAATCAGTCTGCCATCGCCATCGCTTCTCTAGCTGGGTTTGGTCCACTCAGCGCGGTCTCTAAGCACTCCAGTCGACTCGCATCCTCTTTCTGCTTAGTCCTGTGTCGTGCTGATGGTTATTGCCGCCGTTGCCGCTCTGATCGCTGGATTTTCGGCGGCTTTCCAGGACAGACCATCGGCTTCTCGACTCGATCCATCCCCGCTGTCCCGCAAGCAGGCAATAAGCCGTCTGTGCCCTTCTTTTTGTTTTTGCCCCCCTTCTTCTCTGTTCCCGAGTAATCGACGCGAGCGCTAGAGCTAGCTGACCGGTCGTCTTTCTGGCCACTAAGGCTCTCGGACGCTCTTGTTCCTCTTCGCCCCTCCCTTCCCCCCGCCTCGCGGCGCCAAACGAACACCATTTGGGCTGGAGTCGACAACCGCCTCTTCGTGCCTGTGTCGCATCCCGTCCGGTCCATACGTTGTGATTCGTGCACACCCCGGTCGTGTCTGCAGTTTGTATGCTCTCCACACTCGAGGTCGAATCAGAGAGCGTCTCGCGAAGCTAGAAAGCCTCCAGAACAGTCGATCGAGGTCACGATTCACCTGGTTTCGTGCTGGTTTCTCTCGAGTCTGCAGAGCACCGGGTGATCCGCCCTGACCGCTCCCTGATATTGCCTGCTCGTTTCAAGCCTCTTGTTGTCTAGCCTCAGTCCAGCGCCACGTTGATCTCTCGTGGGCCCTCTCTGCTTTCAACATGTCCATAAAGTACGTGCCTTCCTCCCCTGCAGATCCCCGATTGCACTAGGACATGACTCTTTCACGATAGCCGTGTGGGACCATCTCCTGCTCGCTTCGTTGTTTTATCGTCACAGGACCATGGGAGAGAAAAAACGGAGTATTCTTTACTGACTAAACTTCGTTCCTTCTCAAACAGTTGGGTGATGCTCTCTGAGACGGAGGGCTTCGTCCGTCTTCCCAATGAGCATCTCATCTACACATCTCCGCCACGTACGAGCCTGTCGTTAAAGCCGCCCAGTTCATATTCCGGAAAGGAATCATTTTCCATAAGCAGCAGTTCAGGCTGCATATACCTCACAAACCAACGAGTTAGTCTCCTGGCAATCCCTCCCTGAGAGTACACTTTCAGGCGCTGACAGCTTCGTCTGCTTCTAGATAGTCTATCTTCCCTCTCAGCCAAGTGACCAGTTTCAGTCGTTCACAGCTCCCCTCCTCAACATCCACGATAGTCATGTTTCGGCCCCTTTCTTCGGACCCAATGTATGGACGGCGATCGTCCAACCAGTATCTGGCGGCGGAATTCCACCTTCACTACCGGTCGTCGAGCTTAAAGTGACCTTTAAAGAAGGAGGTGCTTTTGACTTCCATTCAAATTTCGAGCGGATCAAGGACCGTCTGCACCAGGCTGTCGAGCATGCGAGGGAGAGTGGCTTGATGACTGGAAACGGCCCTGCCGGGGTCGATTACACCAATGTCCATCTAGACGAACTACCAGCCTACGAAGGTCCCAGTGACGCTCCACCGTACCCGGGGACATCTCATGACACAGAATTTGGGGTCCCTCCGGAGGGCGCTTCGAAGCCACCGCCTCCACTCGGCGAAGAGACAGAGAGTTCCGCGTTTGAACCTCCTACGGAACCACCTCCAGGATACGAGGAGGTTCAACAGCAGAGTGTGGCCAACGAGCTAGAAAACCGATTGCGCCAAGCTAGCTAGCACTGGGTGATGGATGATTGGGTCTCATGAGAAGGCGTCCAACTGGGGGTTTCTTTTCTTACTGCACATATAACGATTTGTCCATCAATAATGGATTATTCCCTGTAATTTTAGTAATGACTGATACGGTAGCGTCATGCGATCATGCAGAGCAAAGCGACGGGCTTAATAGGGATTAGATTTTGCATTACAGCATCTAATGCGCAGATGACCAACGAAGATGAGAAGTCTTTTTTTTTAAAGGCGCCTGAATGCCTGTTCAAATGTCCGCATTCGCATTCTCGTGCATTTCGGGTTGTTCGGGCAAGAACGGCATCCGGCCAATCACGTGTGGGGGAATTGCAGCCAGTCATGGCCGGCCAACCTGACCGGGGCGTTCCGTTTTTCCTGGACAAGAGGAAGCTTCTCCAACATCATCACAATCCCATCTACGCTCGTTGTTCGTCGCATTCGAACCCCCCGCTACCGAACCCTCCCCCTAGACCCCTCCAATTGCATCCATTGAACCGCTCAGAACCGTCAGGATGGGTCTCTCCGAGCTTTTCTCCGAAATGATCTCCTCCCTCGGCTTCGCTGAAGCCCAGGCTGAGGCTCCTCCGGCGGAAGACACGGACAGCGGCAGCGCCGAGCCTGAGCAGGAGGAGAAGACCGCATCCGAGGAGGCAGGCAGCGAAGAAGGAGACAGTGAGGGTGCTTCTGAGGAACCCGAGCAGGAGGAGGAAGAAGAGGAGCCGGAAGAAGAGGAACAGGAGGCTGTGGACCCCAAGCCCAAGCTCGAGCAGGGTGAGTTTCCCGCTATTGCGGCCTCCCTGCAGGCCGACATAGTCGCTATTGTGATATTCTAGCGATCGGTGACCGCAATCGACCCTTCCTTACACAATTGAGCCTTGCCCTTCTCTCCGAGCTCTTCGCGCACCGTCGTTGGCAGTTACTAACAATTGATGTGCAGAATGCGCCAACTCTGCTCAGTGTGCGCCTGTCAAGCACCACTTCGATGAGTGCGTGGAGCGTGTGACCCGGCAGCAGGAGGACCCCGACTACAAGGGACCCAAGGAAGACTGTGTCGAGGAGTGTAAGTTGGCCAATACTTGATCTGAACACATTGCAACACCTCCCACCCTCCTTCGAGGTCACTGCGTTAAACAAGTCCATGGCCATTGAGTTATGAACTATGTGGCTATGGGATAATGGATCGCTGTCATTTGCTTGCGCCTGGTGTGGACTCTTGGGTACTGACGTTTCTGCCAGTTTTCCACCTCCAGCACTGCGCTGCCCAGTGTGCCGCCCCCAAGCTTTGGAAGATCCTGAAATAAAGGGCTCGCTTCTCTCCAAGGATCTGTCTCATTCTGCAGTCATCCGCTGATCACTCAATATCACATGCATATGGGGTCATGATATTTTGAGGTCATATGGATGAAGGAAAGACACCTGTGAGAATGGGAAGATCTTTTTGCAAATGATTTGATGGCTGAGTTGCCCTTCCTGATGTTCAGCCTGCCGCTCTCGATTATGTACCATCATCATCAAGCTTGCATGATGTGTTCGAACTCGATTTTCGTCCATCACGCTGGCCTTTCAAGGAAAACAACCCATCATCGGCATCATGTACAGATAGTTAGTGACTGTCTCCTACGCTACCTCTCTATAGCTGTGAGTTTACGTTTCATTTTATTTCATTATGTCTTAGACCGGTTTCCCATGCTAGAACTCTACCTATATTATACTGTATATCTACCTGGACAAGAAAACTTTAGAGCCAATTATCATAACCCGTCGAGTTGCACCTACATGTTTCCAAGTGTGATTATTCGTATTGGAGCAAGTTTACTTACCTATCCTACTAGCTTGCCGAAATATGGCAAGAAATATGATACACCGTGCCCTCCCTAGTAAGGGATCTGGCCTGAATGACAAGAAATATACTACGAAATATGGTCTATTGGCGAGAACTAACTACACAGAATTTCTTCATGTCCAGAAAGAAGTCTTATGTACGGTATGTAATGTGTACTGTACATACATACGTACTGTCATGTCAAGCGTGAGAACTAACGCAAACACATTCCAACAGAAACCAACAATGCTCATGAGTCATCACACTAATTCGTCAGTTTGAAACCTCAGACCTCTGTCGTCCTGCGATCAACGATGTCTGTTTCGGCCTCGAGCCGGCGATGGACCACCTCCCGACCAAACAGACCCAACGACAACGGGAAGGGGACCGCAACCGCCGCAACAACCGCCGAAAAGATCAGAGCGTTCTGCATGTTCTCCGGTGGGCTGGCGTCGGGTCCGGCCGTGAGCGCGGTCTGGATGATTGTGAAGATTGCGCCCAAGACCTGCCCGCCTGACCAGCAGAGCGTGCTCCCGATCTCGGGCGAGAACGGGTACGTGATTTCGACGAGCAGCTCCAAGGCAACGGGGAGCAGGCTGAAGGAAGAGGCGCCGAGAAGGGCACACACAACGAAAGTCGGTGCGATTCCGGCGACACTCGGCGGCGCGAAGATGAGCGCGATATAGAGCACGGCCAGGACGGGGACGCAGATCCGCACCACTGCCAGGTAGTGCTTGAAGCGGTCGGTGAGCGGGGAGACGATGGCGGACGACGCGAGACCGACGAGGATCAGAAGCCCACCGGCGATGCCGGCTTGGGTTTCGGAGAAGCCGTACGGATAGAGGATCTGGTTCAGCAGGGCGGATACGCTGTTGAAGAAGCCGACGTAGATGGAGAAAGGGATGAAGATCAGCCAGAACTCGACGACGCGGACGATCTGCCGGACGGACTCGATGAAAGGGGTCTTTTGGACTTCGGATGATGCGCTTGGAGGGGTGGGCGGACGCGCGGGGATGAAGAAGGACGGGATACAGGCGACGCTGGACTGTGACACAAATGCAGAGGTCAGTTACTTTACCTCGACTTGTGATCTTGTGGTGCCCAACTTACAATGATGGCGATATACAAGACCATATTCGGGACATCGCTGGGCTGGAGCACCACCAGCGAGTCCACCAATTCACCCAAGGCCGCTCCCAGCGGGTTCGCCAACGTCGTCAGAGCCGTTGCGCTGGTCCGGCCACGGTCTGAGAACCAGAGATCGCTGTATCGCGTCGGCGCCGTCAGACAGAACGGTTGCGCCAGGCCGATGAGGATCTGCCCGAAGGCGACGAGGCCGAAGATGCCGCCGTCTGCGCGGGCGCCGGCATATCGTATCCAATTGCCCACGAGGGTCAGGACGGATGCTGCGACGATGGCATGCTTGGGTCCGCCTTTGTTGAGGGTGTACATGACGATCCTTTTTTTGTCAGCACATACATATGCAGAACCTCCTTGACGGTTATCTTTTTGCAAGAGAGGCGAGACCTACGGAGTCGCAACGCAAAAGGCAAAGAGGGTCGCCGTGCTCAGCCAGTTCACCGCGCTCTCCGAGACGCTGAAATACTCGGCGGTTGAGGTCGAGATGGAAGCGAAGGTGAGCCACTGTTGTCATCAGTCAGTCTACCAAACCATTTTACGTTGTCGATGAGAGAGGATTATTCTTTTTTGTGGGTACAGTACATACTCCCCAGCTAATCACCAGATTCAGCAACGCCAGCTGCACGAGTCCCCAGAACCGCCTCTTGTAGACTTTGTAGGTTGTTGTGGACGTAACTGTGGTCGTCATCATCATCATCGTTGGTCCTTGATTTCTTTCACCCTGACCGTCGCCGCCATGATGAGCGGCCTTTTCGACGTCAACGTCACGGTGGTGGTTGGAAGAGGAAGACGGCGAGGGTGATGGTGATGCGATGGTAAGAGAGGTCTTGTCATTGCTGTTCTTCTTATTATTATTATCATCGTCGTCGTTGACACTGCCAAGCTTCATTGTGATGATGTCTGTCGACATCCCCCGCCAGCATTCTTATCGCTGGCCATGGGGAGACTCATTCACTCATCTATCCATCCATTCATTGACAAGAGAGAAAGCAAGCCAGCGAGCAAGATGGAAGAAGTAGGTAGATAGATAGATAGCAGACAATGCGTAATTAAGGTGAAGTGTTGGTCTAGTTATCAGTTAGTACTGTGTAGGTCCGAACTACGCCCGTCTGTAAGACTCTAACTAAACTAATACACTAGCTACTACTATAGCGGTACTACATTAATTAATTACATCCTACGGAGTAGTATTCTCTGCTGCGGACTCTTTCAACGAACGAAAAAGATGTGCGGGGGCGCCGGCAAAATCGGAGAATTGGATTCAATCGATTGATTGATTAGTCTGATAAGCGGGAAAGGAATCTTCAATCGGCAGAATCGGAACGGGACTTGGCGGCAGCTATTTCTTACAGTCTTACCCAAGTGAGCATAGCAGCATAGCGAGCGGTGGCACAGTTACATACATGCCCGAGTCAGATGGACACTTGAGCGTTTAACGAGCTTGGCGTCTTGTCCAAGACTCCAGAGTCGGGATTGTTCCGTACGGAGTACGGAGTAGTACTCTGGATTTATTTGGTCACGGACAAGACAAGCAGGTAGGAAGAACCTACCTACTTAGGATCTATCTATAGTCGTACAGTACAGCACGACGCGTAAATGGTTACTTTGGAAGAAGTTGATCAGATGGAATTAGAATTCATGACGATGTCCTCCTGTATGTACCTGCGCGGGTACATACATAGCTGATGTTTCTTGACAGATGCGGGGTTGCATTGTTAATTTCGCTGAGGCAGCCTATCCAAATCATCCACTAATTAGCAGCCATTTACATTTACCTAGGTAATTAGATAGACTTGACATGCATCTGGCATCTGCATGTGCTTTTATCATAGTTATACAGAGTAGCTGGAAGGAAGTCACTATTACCTTTGAGTATAACTTTAGTAATATTAAAAATCATTGATGCTGGTGTTCCACAGGCGGATGCTCCTTTTTCCTAAATCTACGGTAGATTGATGATTTTATTACCATGTGACACAGACTGTAGGACAGTACCTACAGTACTAGGTAGGTAAGATAAGACAGTTTCTGGTGGCACAGCGTGCTACCCAACGGACACCTACAATGATCGAGCAGAATCGATGATGATGCGCACTACGAACTATTACTACTCCTTACGTACGGTGGAATAATCCGTGCGCTGTGCTCGTTGAAATGCTTAGAAGACAATCATTAAAGATCAAAATCCCCGCATACATGTATCGCCCGTTGAATCCTTTTCTTCACGGAAACGTCGCTTGCGGATTGGCCCCCTAGCCGATCGGGTGTGTCGATTCGGCTTACTCGCCGATATGACGGACCGTGAATAATAGAGATGGACGGACGCATGTCATGGTCGATTGGCAGGATCAATAAATAGTGATTTGGGTCCGACTCGTCGGGTCGGGAGCAGAAGCATGGACTGCCAATCGGGAGGCACGATGCGACGCGACGCCTGTCAGAGGTTGAGTTTGTCATGGAGAAGATGGGACAAAGAGTTATAACAAGCTTTGATCCCATGTGTTGCCAGCGAATCTACTTGAACGGGCAGTCTTTCATCGCCGCCTTCTCTTCCTCATCCAAATTATCACCATCAATTGAATGAACATTGAAAGTACAGTACAATGGCGTCAACTTCCCGTCCATATCCCCCGGGAATCCACGTGCCCGCCTTGACTTGGTTCCGCGACGACGCCCACCAGGACATCGATTGGGAGGTGCAAGAGAAGCACTTGGAGTTTCTGATCTCCTCGGGGCTGCACGGGAGTGAGTGTTCCCACGACATACATGACAGGAAGGAAATCATCTAACTACGATCGACAGTCGTCCTTGCGGGCACCAACGGCGAGGCTGTCTCTCTCTCCGTGGATGAGAGATGCGAGCTCGTCCGTCAGACTCGACAGATCGCCCGCAGACTCGGCCGGGCTGACATTCCCATCACGCTGGGCTGCAACGCAGGATGCACGCGGGACGTCATCGATGCCACCATCGCCGCGAAGAATGCCGGCGCCGACTTCGCCCTGGTCCTGATCCCGAGTTTCTTCCACTTCGCCATCGACAACGAGGCCATTATCTCGTTCTTCAAAGAGGTCGCCGACGCCAGCCCCATCCCTGTCGTCATGTACAACTACCCGGCCGTGGCAGGAGGTCTGGACATCACCTCCGACGTCATTGATGCCCTGGGAAGCCACCCCAATATCGTAGGTGTCAAGTTCACCTGCGGTGGCATCGCCAAGGTGGCTCGGGCTGCTGCAGCATTTCCTCCGGAGCAATTCAGCGCCTTTGCTGGCCAGGGCGACTGGTTGATTCCCGCTCTGACGGTTGGAGGCCAGGGTTGTATTACTGGCCTGGCCAATTTGTACCCGAAGGTGAGTATTAACATCTGATCTCGTTCTGTTCCCCTCCAGGGCCTTTTTTGATTGACCACTATTTGCTTGACCAGACTTGTGTCGAGTTGTTCGATTTGTACCGCTCCGGCAAGGTCGAGGAGGCCCAGAAACTCCAACTCCAAGTCTCAGCCGCCGAGGTTGGGCTCGGAAAGGGCGGCATCAACGGCACCAAGTGGGTGGTGGCCAAATTCCTGGGATACCCCGAATTCAGCGCCGTCTGTCGGAGACCGTATCCGCGGTTCACTGACCCGGCAAAGCGGGAGATGATCACGAGCAAGATGCTTCTGCTGCAGGATGTCGAAGCTCGTCTGACGAAGAGGGGGTAGCGATGGTACAGAGACGATCCATGTCCAATTCCCCCTTCATCATTTCCGCGTATATATCTTTATTTTTTTTTCGAGAATTGTTTGATCATGACGTATAGATACTGTCGATTGATTCACAGACATTAATGTACTGTACATACATACATACATACATACATACAGTATTCGTGGTATTTCGAATCGCAGCAAATAGACAGAAACGACCATTGGCCATCTGACATGTCAAGTTGTTCTGTATGTTGCTCTAGTTGTTCTGCGAGCATCATAAGGACTAGACCAAGTCAACAAATCCAATCTTCTAACACACGCTTTTTTCCAAGCCACTAAGCTCGCTGCATATGATGCCTGACAAAGACCGATTGTTTTTTTTTCTGTTGCTGCCTCGTATGTGGAGTTCGAAGTTATCGTCGTCAGCCCGGTGGGCACTGCCATCGTCATCTTTACCGTCAGGGGTAAGAGAATATTCTCGAGTGCGGGGCGCAATAATAAGGAGTGCGTAGTTAAGCAGCCTTGAAGGGCTCTGGACCTAAAGCTTTGCCGGGTCCTCCTCCATCGTCCATCCAGAGTCCTTTTTCCTCTCTGTATACGGAGTGCTCCCGTAGAAACTGGACACGAGTCTACCAGTGGACGACAGCAGCAAACCCACGGGGAAAAGACAGTGCTCGGAATAAATAATAAAGCAGGAGAAGGGATTTAAGGAACAGTCCTACTAAAAAAAGACAGACAGCAGACTAAGATCGCGATGAGGACTGTGCCTGAGCTAACTCGAGTTAGCCCGTCCGCTAACGCTCCCAGACTGCCGGGATTGGGAAGTCACTGCTGTTAGCCCGATTCCTTTTTCCTCCGGGCTGCCTGGTGGATTTACTTTATTTAATTCTAAGAAGCACCCCTGCCGACCTCTTTCTCTGGGACGACGGACGGGCTTCGCCTCTTGCTTTGCTGTGTACCGGGGAGTCGAGGATCATCTCTTGGTATGCTGCTGTCGACCCTCAGCAGTTGCAGTCTCCCCCGCCGAGAAAAATCCCCCAGCCTCACTCATTATACCTCCGACAGCTCGAGACTCGCATTGCGCGTGTTTGCTCTGACCCCAGTCGATCCTTTGCTATATTCGATGATAATGTCTTCTTCGTGAATACTGCCCTGGAGTTTCTTTCTATTCCTTAGTGACTCTTTCCTTTTGCAATTAATTACCTTGATCTTCCACCGGGATGAACGTCGATAGCCTCCGTTCCAGCCGCTCCTCCTACGGCGACCCCCGGTACCTGTCTGCCTACTCCAATGGCGTCTCCTCGCTCCCGTCCAAGGTGCTGGTGGACGGCTATCGAGGGACCTCGGACCTTTCCAACGATGACAGATCCCAGTACAGTACGGTATGTGTGTGTTTGCGCGCTGGTCCTGCACTGGTGAGCCCACGCTGACTATCGTTCCTTCGAACTTTACAGGTCAGCCCGAATCCCCAGCGGGGTCCGCTATCGATCGATGTTACCGACCCAGTCCTAATGCACTTGTTGACCGAAACTGCCATTGGCGACAGCATCGGGTACGAGATCCTGCCTTTCGAAGAAGTCGAGGATTTGAAAAGAGAATATGCCTTCTTGTCGAACCGCATCGAGGCAACCAAGCGGAAACTGGCTCTGGAGACGAAACTCCGGGATGCTGCTCAGTCGCTTCGCCGCCTACACCGTCCCAAGAGTACCCGCAATGGCACTGAGCCTTATCTCAACGGACATACAAATGGCGTGATACCCGAGCCGGACGAGGATGCCGACGATGAGTTCGCCGTGAGCTCCCGAAAGTGCGAGGAATTGGCGCAGGAGTTATGGAAGCTGGAGCGCCGGGCTCAGCATGTCCACAGACGAATCCTCGAACACACTGCCGGAATCTTACAGTTGACGCACAAGGGTCTTAAGAAAAATGTCAACCAGAACGGCGCGAACCAGAGCACAAATGGGGTTTCTCGTGGGAGCGTTGACTTTGACGATCGCAGTCTGTACAAGACGGTGGACAGCCTGGACGACTTCGGACCCGACGGCCGAAGAGTTGCTCAAAACGGCATCGACGTCAATGTGATTCGTAACACTGAGCAGAAGCTTGAGGAACTCAATGGCCGTCTACGTGATCTGATCTTACGGGGCCAGGAGGATTTTGATCTTGACCCTCTTCCTCAGAGTTCAAACGATGGCGATGCCGTGAAATCTCCAGCATTGGTACAAGCGCATCTGGCATACCTCGAGAATAGCCTAAATACGCTCGAGACTCGGGGACTCCAGGTCGGAGGGGTAGGGGGTTCTGCTGGTGAGATAGAGGCGCAACTCAGTGAAATCAACAACCGACTACATTCCCTTCTGGGGCAAGCTGGATCTGTGCTTTCCCCGTCTCATCCTCCTCCCCCAAGCCCGTCTGGGGAGTACCTGCACACTCACATGGACTATCTGCGGTCCGGATTTGAAGATCTACAGCGGCGAGTTCAGGATCTCCAAGAGCAAAAAAGCATCCTGACGACCCAGATCCAGCAACAACGAGAGCTGAATTCAAAATCAGATGCCGAACGAGACGCGCACGTGGCCGATTTGACCCAGCAGCTCGTTGAGGCCAGAAAGCGGTCCGAATTGTCAGAACAGGAGGTCCAGGGTCTCAGGGATGAGCTGGCGATAGTAATGGAGCAGCTCGACGCTGCACGACAAGAACAGAGCCTGCAAGAGCAACAGCGGCAACAAGAAGAATCTGCGGCATTGAATGCTGAAAGGCAGGCGCGTGAGAGAGCCGAAGAGGAAGTGTCACGATTACAGCAGGCTGTGCAACAGGCATCGGCAGCCCGTTCGCAAGCCGAAGAGCAAGTCTCACAGTTACAGCAAGCCGTGCAAGAGGCAACGGTGGAACGCTCGCAAGCTGAAGAACAAGTCTCACAATTACAGCAGGCTGTGCAACAGGCAACCGAGGCACGCTCTCAAGCCGAAGAGGAGGCTAAACGGCTGCAGAATGAGTTGTCAGAAATGGAAAGGGAGGTTGCCAGAGCTCAGACCGAGCTCACTGTGGTCAAAGCCGAGCTTGATGGCGCTTATGGAACCCGAGCAGAGAGGGCTGCTGAAGTTGCTGCCAACCCTGTCATTCAGAAGGAAATCGAGGATCTCCGTACGAAAAACACCAGCCTCGCGGAGGAGCTCGCAGCATTGAAGGAGCAACAAAGTAATCAACCGAACGCTGCCGAGCTTCAGGAACGGGTGCAAACTCTGGAGAAAGAGCTCCGTGATACGATTGAAGATTATGAAGTCATGACCAAGGCGAGCATTGAATTCGAAAAGGAACGAGAGAAATACGAGAGCATCATTGATGGTTTGCGCGATCGTTGTGAAAACCTCGAGACGCAGCTCAGCGAGGAGCGCATTACCTGGATGGGAGTCAACAGTCCAACTGCTGTTCGGGATGGTGCGTCTGAGACGACGGTGTCGATGATGGTCCTCAAGAATGAATTCAAGAAGATGATGCGGGAAACGCGGGCGGAGAACATGAAACTCTTGAAGGCAAGTCTTCCCTACTTTGTCATTTCATCATTTTATGTCAACCCCTTACTAACGGTGGTCTTATCATAGGCGGAGCAAGAGGAACGAAGGAGACTGGAAGCCCTGGTGCGCAGCCTCAAAAAGGAGCAAGCCATGGGCAAGTCGAGTATCAGCCAGAGCACCGCTGCCTCATGATCATCATCACGATCGCCATGATGTCCTGCTGTATAGAAAGTCGACACTACGTTTTTTTTTCTTCGTACATACCACGCACCAGCCTTTTTTTTTCTCCTCAAAATCCTTCAATGTGGCATCTGGAACGCAATAACCCTCGTCATGACATCGAATGTACATACATAGATGGCTTTTATTTCCATTTTTTTTCATGGAGTCGAGCGTTGTTTCCTTCTGGTTTTACGCCCGGAGTGGTGTCTGAGTGGTGTCTCCAGATTCTCAGTGATGGCTCACAGGATGAGCACTTCCTACTGTGAACAAGCCAGCACGAGGACCCAAATACAATGAAGGTGTGATAATGTTAGCTCCCCTTGACTGGCAGGATTTTGCGTGAAAGCGGCCCTATGCATTGTATCCATGTTGGGTTGGTTCTGTTTGTTTTTCTTTTCGGGCTGTCAACTTGGGCGAATTGGCATGGCTCCTTCCCTGACAACGAACGCTGTATGTACCTACTGTACTGTACAATAATACATTCCTGGAAACTGCAAGCACGACTCAAACCACTGCCTTGATTCACGGGCAGAGCATCATCTTTTGTCTATCCCATTCCACCGTTAATGCCTCTCTTAAGAATTAAGAACTGTCGTTCTTTTCATTTTTAACCCCCCACAGACACACTTGTCAGTCGTTATGGATTCATGTTACCATGATCAGGGTACAGCAGAGAATCTGGTCGACCATGAGAAGCACTCGAATCAGCCACGGTCTACTATGGATGAAAACAGACCCAATCTACCCAACCCGCGTCGTGTCGCTTCCTTGGCTGCTTTCGACCGAGACCTCGATTCATCCGAGTCTATTCCAAGCGACCATAGCTCCCTATACGATGCTGCTAGAGCAAGCTTTGCGCTTGAAGACGAGGATCAGACTCTCAGTCATGGTGTAAAACAGGACAGCGAGGTTAGAGGTGGGAAGGCCGCCAATGCTCGGTCTTTGGATTCGTCTGCATTATCACCGTCGCATTTAAGGTCGAATGGACCTCCTCATCCCCTGGAGACGATCACTGAACAGCAAAGCTCGTCGACGCTACGGCGTTCCCGTTCGGTTTCGCAGGCTCATGAGAGTCATGCTGGGAGTGATTCGCCATCAAAGGAACCCAGGCGGTCGAGCTTTGCCGCTGCCGATCGAGTGCGACGCCGCAAAAACGTCTCCTTCGATGAGAGTGGCAGTGACTTTGGGGCTTCGAATTGGCAGCAGGGCAACTATTCCCCTGCACTTCCTACTCAACCTGTATATCCTCCTCCTGCCCGATCCCCAACTCCGCCTGGACTGCCGTCTTTCGGCTCTATTGAGGCTCTCAATTACTCTTCTCGCTTCACAATTGAATCCAGTCCGACGAGTCAAGGTAGACAACGTCAACGAAGCCCCGGGTCCACAGATGGGTTCTTTCGGAGGAGGAGTCAGGGCGGAGCACTACGAAGATTCTTAGGTTCCCTGCCACCATCAGGCTCTTCAACGACACTTCCGATGCATGCCATTGCCAGAGCAGATGATGGAACCGCTGTCCGTGGGCGCTTTCCATACCGGCAGAGTGGTCATGGTGTGGACTTGACGAGGTCGCTTGATCGACATCCCTTTCACAGAAGCCATCTGCCCGTCGCCACACCTATACATCCAGATTCAGTGTCTCGCACTGGTGAATCCAGAAGATCAAAAAGCGGCGACAGCCATGAGGGATTCAGACCTCCCGTTGACTCGCAGGTACAAACTGTTGGGTCGTCTCCATCTAATCCTACTGCAGAACGCCCTGAGACAGCCGAGCCACGGACAGTGACTGTGACATCTGGGGTCGGGGAACGACCTTTATCATCATCTCAGCATATCTTTGAAGCCCATGTGCCACAAGGATACAACAGAGTTTGTCCTCCTAGCGGCAATGCGAGCCGTAACACTCCTGTGGTTCCAAGCGTTGGTGCGGAGGCATTAAATCCAGTCACATTGCCAGTAGCAAGTCCAGGGATGGCAACCACGGACGGGACGTCAGAGACGACAGGTGATAACCACCGGAAGGCCACAAGTTTTTGGATAGGAGTATGGAAGAACATTACTGACGCGTTTTGCTGTGTGGCGGAAGAGGAGGAAGAGGAGGACACGACCAGAGCGTTATATAGGGACGGGAACCAAGCATCATTGTCATCCACAGCACTGGCTGGTCCACAATCGCGCACTCGCGGAAGCGAGGTCAGCCAGGCCGGACGTCGATATTCTGGCCCGTGGAGACCAGCGTATGGATTTCATCCGGGGGAGACGTCTGCCAGTTCGGTACTGTAGTTTAGGTGGGATGTTCAGGACTTGGGTACCATCGTACCGCCACGACGCATCCTTAGATCATCAATCAAAACAGGAGTACTTCCTAGAGTGTTCACTTGCACCGCACATGACCATGTAGTATATTCTTAGTCGAATAGATCGATATTGTGACCATTTCAGAACTGGATCCTCAAGTTCGCTCACAGGAGGTCTTTTGACCCATGGAGAAATAGAAACCATATCCTAGACAAACTCACTAGCATGTTAGGTATATGTACTGACAGTCCAGTCAGTACAGACAAGACAGACAGACAGTCGGTGTATGTACTGTACGGACAGGACGTACTGTAGTATACCATAGTCATGCTATAGTATAGTATACTATAGCTTAGTATTAATTACTAAGTACTACAGTAAGAAGATCCAAAGAAGAAGAAGAAGTCCTTCAAATCCAAAAGTGAACTGAACTGAACTGAACTAACTTATCATATTTGTCTGCTTTTAGAAACAAGACAAGAAAAGAAAGAAAATAGAGAAACAACAACGAAAGGAAGTAAAGTAAAGGGGAAAAAAAAAGAAAACTAAAGAAAGAGAAAGAGAAGAAAGGCAGGCAGTAGGTATATGGTATGGTATGTTCTCAATTGTATATAGACAGGCAGGCAATATAATAGACATAGGCAAGATGAATGGGAAAGAGAAAAAAAAACAAAAGAATGCTTTACACACACAGAGTCCGAAAAGAAAAGGGGAAAAAAAGGGGAAAGAGGAGAAAAGAGGAGAAAAGAGAAGAGAACAGCAGAGCAGAGAAAAAAAATGACCTATCCTTATCCTTCCTTATCCGGATATCCGTATTCCATCGCTATAAGGAAAAAAGAGAAACCGCTCAGAAATAGAAAAGTTTAAAAGAGGACTAAAGGGAAGAAAAAAAATACAAAGATGAAACAATCAAATAATAGTAATAATAATGAACAGCTCCCTCCAATGCCACACATTCAACAATATAAAAACAAAAGACTCCGACTTTCCATGCAAGTTATGTCCATCATCCTCGTCGTCACAAATAGCAATGATATATTACTGCAACCGCAAGCAAGCAAGCAAGCAAGCAGGCAACTCGGTATAATCAGATGGAAGCACGCCTCGACCTGCCGTCCAAGATGCCATCAACGATGATGATGATGATGATGATGCAAAATAGCAGAGGTGAATAAGCACAGAATCCTCCGGAGGGAAATGTCGGCAGATCGCTCCTTTTTTTACTTAATTCGCTTGTTTCGGGTATATCGACGGTCAAATCGGAATCATCTTGTATAAGATGCAGTTAATATGAACAGTTGAGACAGGGGAATCAACTCCCCAGCTATTGCTCATTACAATCCCGTGAAGAACTGACATGCTTCAATGATTTCCTCGTCCCCACATGCAAAATCCCATCCGACAATCCTTGGATCCTGACTGGCACAGATGATCTTCCGCGCATCGAACTGCAGTTTAAAGATCCTGGATGTCGGTGGCATACCCGGGTTGACAAATGGCCGAGCAAAGGCGTGGTGACCGTGAGCATGAGCCTGGGTTAATGCCTGCGCCTGTGCCTGCAACGGTGCCTGCCAGGGTGGCAAGGCCGCGAATGCATTGGGAGAAGGTGTGTTGGCAGGAATCTGTGCCGAAGGCTGATGAGGCGTTGCATGAGCCGCCGGGTTGCCTTGCTGTCCAGTCGGAGGGCCAGAATTGCCTGCAACTGCATTCCACGACGAGCCTTGTTCACCACCATGTCCAATATTGACTGGTGCGGTGGGGTTGTTGGTAGGATTCGTTGCAGCAGCATTCGGAGGGTTGGGAGGGACAGTGGCGCCGGTAGCGGTCTGGTGTCCCATGTGCAGCGGTCGATGTTGCTGCGCCGGCGGCACAGTGCGATTCATCACGTTTGCTGCCTCGCGTGCGGCCTGACTACGGTGATACGCCATTGAGGCATTCATGACAGCTTCGTCTTGGCGCAGCCGGTGGCCAACCACCCATTTCCCTTCCCGATCCTTTCTCCAGATGATGATGGTCTCATCATACGAGCCCGACACGATCCTCCCCCATATACTCCCACCTCCACCGGGAGGGATCCGCGTGCCCAGCGCCATCACGTCCTTTGGATTCTTAGATCCCGGGTTTCGATTGGGAGCGGAGCGCTTGCGGCTACCGTTCGGCTGGGCGTCGGGAACGACGCCGGCACGCCTGGCATCCCAGTAGTCGCTGTCGACTGCGAGGGCTTCGAGTCGAAGAGCCTCTTCGGCTCCTGGAGGATCACCAAAACCAGCCTGGACGGTTCGGACTAGGCTGCGGTGACCTTGCAGGCAGGCAACCTCAGCCCCCGAGGCATGATCGTAGATTCGAATCGTGTCATCATTGCTTCCACTGACAACCCGTCGACTGTCAAACTGGACGCAAGCAATGCCCTTCTGATGACCCATGAGGGTCTTGAGGCACGCCCCATTGTGGATGCTCCAGATCTTGATCAGTCGGTCTCCAGACGCGGAGACTATCTCATCGTCATTGATCTGGATGGCATTCACGGCGGCTCCGTGCCCATCCAGGGTCATCAAAAGGGAGTACGGTGCCAAAGGCTTGATGTGGCGGCTGGCGAGCTGCGCCTCCAGCAAGGACGGAGGCACATCGCTCGTGTCGATGATATACGAGGGATATTTGACGCCGGGGCCCTTGAAGACGGAAGGATAGTCCTTGTCCAGGGGAGTCAGCTCGTGACGGGTCCAGACCTTGATCAGCTTATCCTTCGAACACGTGACCAGGTACCGTTTGTCGAACTTGAGGTTCAGCACGGAGTCTTCGTGCGCCGAAACCAGTTCTTGAAGCTTCTGGCCGGTAGAAAAGCGCCAAATGATGACGTTCCTATCACTGCTGCCGGTCATGATGATATCTTCGGACGGATCCGGGTCAAACTGGAGGCAAAGGACCGACTTGGTATGCCCGAGCAGAGGCGGGTACCACAACCGCCTTGTTTCCAGGTCCCAGACGCGGACTGTTTTGTCGCGACTGCCGCTGACCAGCCATCGGCCGGAGAACTGGATGGCGTAGACGCATTCCTGGTGTGCTTCTTCGAGATGGGCGGGATCGGGCAGTTGGAAATTGATGAAGCGGCCCTTTAACCAGTTTTCCTCCAGGCGCCTCCGTTGCTTGTACAAATAAGGCCAATTGATCTTCGCGGCCCCGTTTGGTAGCCTGACCAACAAGGAAGACGACTTCGCTGTAGTACTGGTAGATGGCCCCGACAGCTTTGAAGACGGAGTCCAATTCGGACCGTTTCTGCGTCCCCGAGACGGAGACGGCTGGCCATCTGAAGCAACATCGTGCATTTCCCGATCTCCCTCCGCATCGTGAGGAGAAGTCGGCCCATCCGCTTCCACCAGACCATGTTGCTCGCTCCACGGCGGCTGGATCTCAGATTCTGGACTTAGTGCGCTGAAGCCTGCCGGAGGGACGCGCCTCTTGAGCTGGGGTTCGCTCACATCTGAGTCCGCATGCCTCGTTCGGGACTTGCGATTCTGCGAGAAGGGCGGTTCCGAGTGCTGCTGCTCGAACTTCCGAATGGCGTCGATGTCGAGGCCCCAACCCTCTCTGATATAGAGCTCTCTCCAGAGCCGGGAATCCAAGATGCGCTCTCTCCACGCCCGCGAAGCTAGGGAAGCCGTCAGCAGGGTCGCCGGGTCGAGGTAGGAGAAGATCTCGGCGGTGATCTCAGGCGGGAGTTTGGCGACGGGATCCATGTGAAGAAGCGGCGTGAGCCTGTCCACGACGGAGGCGATGGTGCTCGTGCGCAGGGTGCGCAATATGGAGTAAGCAAGCTCTGCGACGGCAGGTCAGTGTGAAGCCATACCTTTGCGCCTCCGTCAGACCAACATACCGGCCCTTTCCGCTTCACTGTGCGCAAGTATCCACTCTGGCAGAGGCATGGAAGAATCGGTCGACTTGAGGCTCGACTCATTGTCTGGCTGACTCTTCGTCTCGTCGGAATATCCTTCGTCGAGCTTGAAGGAAGCTGCCAACGGCGGAGCGGCGAAACCGGAGCGATAGTTGCCTCGCAGGAGAGGAGGGATGCCAGCTTCAGCGGCAGAATCCCTTTCCATGGATGCTGGCAGCTGGACGCTGTTCTGGGAAAGGCGTGGGGGGGGGGGGGGGGTATCGAACCAGACTTGGCCGTGATAGCTCCACGGTCCGATGAACAGTCACCGCCCCAAACAAACGGTACGCCAGCCACGATCTGATCGGGTGTTGGCCCTGGTGCGCGCTGGCAAAGGGGGAATCCGTGCAGACACCAGATTGCGGCTCACCGAGCTAGGCTGGACAACGATGAGCCGGGGATCGTGGATGGAGAGGCTGGAGTCTGGATCCCACTACATGGCCGGGGGGGAGTGATAGTGATGGGTTAGGTAGTTACCTAGTACGGCGGCGGTGGTGATGTTGCTGCTCGCTGTCAGGTGTCTGTCTATCCTCAGGCCGCAAGGCAGCAACGTCGCGTGATTGTGGATTAGTAATGCCCTGAGGCGCCATCCCTGACCAGCGATCACTACTCCGTACTGTCACTGGGCGAGACTGCTGCCAGGCAATCAACCGCTACTCTGATATACGGCATCCTCTGTGCTGCCCTCTTCAGCAGTCTGCATGCTGCCTGCTGGGCGCGCTGTTTGCTCACTTTTTGTGACTGCTCAGCGCAGGCACTCAGCTGCCATACTAGCTGGGCGTTTGCAAGCTCGCTGGTACGGAAGAGCCACGGGTCGTGGGCCGGGCGAACGAGCGCTGGGCCCTTGGATAAGCGGCGCAGCAGCGGATTGGCCCCGTGGGAGCGTGCCAGCGGGCTCCCGGAAAAGCGTCGCCGTTCCCCTCCCGGCTGGCATCCCTATCCCATTCATTCATTCCCGTTCTCTCCCTTCCTGCCCCAGCGGCAGTCCGGCCAGGTCGAACGCGCTATTGCTATTAGTTAGCGGTGCCACCCGAAACACACTACTCGCTCCTTCCTGCTACACGCCTGCCCACTCCTCGTCCATCTCCCTCTCCTGATCGCGACTGCCGTATTCCCTCCTCCCTCCGCCCGGCCTGCTCCTTCCTCAACGCTTCGATAGCGTTCTGTTGCCCTCGACTCTGCTGCGCCGCCCAGTCTATTCCTCGTCCAGTCCCCTGTGTCGAGCTGTGAGCGCTCTCCTGGCCCCCTCTCCACTGTCGAACGAACCCCCCACCATTTCCAACACCCCCTGCTGACTAGCCCTGCTAGACCAGGGGCCCAGCGACAGAAAATCTCTGCCCAAATTTCTGGTGTCGATTTCGATTTCCATCTCTACTGTACCCGGTGTCCAGTCTGCTTCCACGACGGCGGATCCTCCCTTGATTTCTGTTAGTTTCAGTCGACTTACGCCTGGCTCTCTCGGCTGCCAGGGTCCTGCTCACCCCCTGAGGCCCAATCAGGGTCTTCGTTTCGTTTACGGAGGGCGGTCGAAAGAGGTCCTGAGGAAACGAGAGGCGAGAGGACCGTTGAGCTGGTTCTCACTGCGTTGGTGTCTGATCGAATCGACCATTTCCAAGTGCCTTCATCCGATCGCGCCTCGTTGCGCCCATTGCTATCTTTCCTGGCCGCATTGATTTGCGGAGTCGGCAGGGAGATCGATGGTCCATGGTTCATCCTCCCGACCAGGTACGCTGGCTGGAACAGTTACTTGTGTGATTTTCTCCCGGGGCACGCTGCTTCTCTGAAGTAGCGCATCAGGAACAGTTTTCGCGAGGATGGAGACTCCGGTGAACAATGGAGGCCCGGTGGCTGAGGACAATATCATCAACCGGCGGGGTGGCGAGTCCATCTACCAGAGTTGTGTGAATCTGAAGGCCAGACTGGCGGAGGTCCCTGGGTTTGAGCCTCATCTGGCTGAAATGGAGGAGATGGAGCGGGCTCAGGGTGTCTCCGATCCAGTCGCCTCCCTGTGGAATTGTTTTCGGAGCGGTTATCCCCTCATGACCATCTTCAATGCTTCCAACCCGGATGATCCCCTGGAGATCGACCCCGAAAAAGTTCCCGAGGCGAAACGGCCCAAGGCGGCCACTTTCAAATTCCTTCAAGCCTGCCTGCAGGACATGGCTTTTCCCCAGCAGGACTGTTTTTTGATCACCGATTTGTACGGTGACAACACGACTGGGTTTATCAAGGTGATCAAAATGGTCAATCGCGTCCTGGACATCCTGGAGATCCAGGGTCAGCTGAACAGACCCTCTGGAGCCGCATCTGGTTCCAAGAACGACAAAGGCGGCGCTGTCAAGCTTACTAGGAGACAGCATATCTTAAAGGAACTTCTCGAGACCGAGCGGGATTACGTGCATCATCTTCAGAATCTGCAGGCTCTCAAGAAAGAGCTGGAGGAAACGGGTGCCTTGACGGGTGATGAGAGTCATCAGATCTTCCTCAACTTGAATAATCTGTTGGACTTTGCGCAACGCTTTCTGATTCGCATGGAACAACACTACGCCCTGCCGGAGGAAAAACAAAACTGGGGTCATCTCTTTATCTGTCACGAGGAGGCTCTCCGCCAGTATGAGCCCTTCATCGCCAACCAGCTGCGCTGTGATGAAGTCTGCCTGCGTGAATGGGACAAAATCAAGGCTGCTCCGCGCTCCCCGGATCTTCAGCAGATGGTTGCGCTGCCCTCCACGCTTAATGGATTCTTTGTCAAGCCATTCCAGCGGTTAACCAAATATCCCCTTATGCTCTCGGTGGGTTTCCCCCGCGATGTCGACCGGAAAGACTGGAATTTGTTGACTGGAGTGTGTAGGAACTTCGCAAGCAGACGGAAAGCGAGGAATTGCAGGCCGAGATCACTAAAGCTATCGATATGATCCAGTCGGTGCTGGACTCGGCCAACGACGCCATTGACAAGGAGCATCTCGCCTCTGCCGTGGTAGATCTGGCGAATCGGGTGGATGACTGGAAGTCGCTCAAAGTTGAAGGATTTGGTGATCTCCTTCGGTTTGGCACGTTTACCGTGTTGAAAGGGGATAGTACCAAGGATACCGAAAGAGAGGTGGGCTCCCTTTCCGTCCTTGTGTCCCATAACGGTTTTAATCTTATGTTCTTCCGAGAGAATGAGTCCTGCTAACATCGGCGTATGGGCAATAGTACCACATCTATCTTTTTGAGCGCATCCTACTCTGTTGCAAAGACATCAATCCCAACAAGCAGAAATCCAAACTCATTGGCAACAAGGACAAGCCCACGTCAACCGTGAAGGGAAAGCCGCGTCTCCAGCTTAAGGGCCGAATCTACATGGCCAACGTGACAGACATCGTGTTACTTCAGAAACCTGGTATGAGACGTCATTCCCTTGTTTCAACATGTCTGTACTAATACGTTTTTTTCTTTCTTCTGTAGGCTCTTACCGGATCCAGATTTTTTGGAAAGGTGATCCCGGTGTCGTCGATAACTTCATCATCCGCTACCAGAATGAAGATGTCATGAAGAAGTGGTACAAGGATCTCGATGCTCAAAGAGCAGCGCACGCGCAACGTAATGTTCGACACACAGGCACTTCAGACTCTGAATTCACATACATGAAGAGTGTCTCGTCGAACCTGCAGAACCCATACCAACAGGAGTACGAAGCGGAAGAGGATCCGGCAATCCAATCGGCGACTTTCTCAGAATTCCCGGTCAGCAGGAACGCGTCCAGTACGAGCCTCCGAGCCAGGTCTGCCACGGGAGGCAGTGGAGGGTCTGGTCCCCTCTCCGCCGGTCGACCACCGCGATTCCCTATGCCGGAGCCACCGCATGCACTGCATACTCAATTGTCCAATGGCAGCCTGTCCCCTGGAGAACGTGTTGGCAATTCTTACTTTTCCCCGGTCACTGAGGCTCCTCCGTCCACCCGGTCTAGTTCCCAGTCGGCATATACCGCCTATTCTCGGCAGGTCACGCCAACCAATACGTGGAACGAAGAGTCCAACCGGTATACCGCACCAGCCTTGTCGAGGGTGGTATCGAGGGATAGTACTAACATCAATCCTTATTTCAGCAACAGCAGTGGCAGTGGCAGTGGCAATGGACGTGTGCAGCGGCCGTCTCTGCCCCCGCTTTCGGCTCAAGGGCAGGCATCGAACCCCATGGCTCAACGGATGCGGTCGGCCAGTAGCCCGGACATTCATCATCATCATGCTGGCATCCCCGAATCTCGTCGGTACATGAACGGTCATGCCATGCAGACAATAGACAACGTCCCCGTCCCGCCAATCCCGCCTCAACTTGCGACTGGGAGGCCGCCTCTCAACCGTAGCCAGAGCAACTCACCCGCGAACGGTGCTCTGCCCATCCGATCCGCCACCCAAACCTCTGGGGGAATGCCACGGCATGTACACTCCGGTCCTTACCATGAGCACCCGTATCCCGATCGGGCTCCTGCATTTACTCCCAGTCAGTCCTCTTTGACTGATCAACCTCTGTCGGAGTCTCCGAGCGAGGAGGCCGAACCTCATCATACCGAACCTCAGCCCGAACCTCAGCCCGAACCTGAGCAAGAACCTGAGCAAGAACCTGAGCCCGAACCCGAGCCGGAACCAGAGCCACAACCCCAGCAGACCTCCCTGCAGGATGATCCCATCATGCCCAGTCAGATAAAGGCGAAAGTGAATTTTGATGACAACTACGTGACTCTAGTAGTCGCCAGCAACATTCTCTTCCGATCCCTGACTGATCGGGTTGATGCCAAGCTGGCCAGGTTCACGGATCGGTCGATTGGAAACAACTCTGTGAGATTACGTTATAAGGATGAAGATGGTGATTTCGTTACCATTGACAGTGACGAAGCCGTCCAACTGGCCTTTATGGAATGGCGTGACCAGCATCGAGAGAGTCTTGCTAAGGGCCAGGTGGATGAAATTCAACTCTTCTGCCAGGCGGTGGAGAATTAGTAGCTAGACACCTCCGGTGCCGTTCTGGGGTCCTTTGACCCTTTTGTTTCTATTTCTTTTTATATATCCACAGAGAGCTGAACGCTACCTCTATGATGATTTTGGTCAACGTTTGTATCCGGTTTGTGCTCTAATCTCTTTTGCATTCCCCGGCAGTTTGGCGTTTTCAATGGCGTTGTCTTGGATTTTACCCCCAACAGCTTAGGCCTGGAAATTATCCTTGCTCTCGTTCTTCTTAGGTCGCTCGCGCAACCCCTCCCTCTGTTATCTGGCCTAAGAGGAACCGGTTCGGCAGCCAACTCCCCAAGTGGGAGGGCTATGGTGCTACTGGAGATTGTTTTTGAATCTGATCTCTTGTTGGTTTGACCGCGTGCATCATGGTCCCAGGCGCAGGGTTCCCGTCAAGAGAAAGCATTTGCTCCGCGAGGAGCCCGGTTGATGTTGCTTTCCTCCATGATGACTGCGGCGGTCGGACTCATTGTGGCTGTTGATATGATCGTCTGTTTTCTGTCTCTCGATATCCATGACCGTTTCAATGACCGTATGATGTATGTAACGTGCTCCCTGTTTTGATTTGTGTGTTCTCTAGTCGCCAGGCCTGTAGACAATATCCGTTGGACACAATGTACCGTAGGTAGATGTAACGCTATCGTTTATTTCAAAAAAACTGCTGCGCCATCACTCTTTGCCTCTGAATTTTTTTTTCTCCCATCCCTTTTTAGCTGTGGTGACATTTACCGACCGCGGGTTCCGGATGATTTTCTTCGCATCGTGCGACCAGTTGCTTTTTTCCGTTAGAGATGCTGCTACTTAGGGAAGCAAAGCTCTCCACTGGGTTGCAGCTGGGGCCGTCGGGCAGAAAGGGGGCGGGATTTTTTTTTCGGAGACGGGGGAATCCCTAGGGCCAGACTTAGATCGGTAGTTTGTTCTTTGATTAGAAAAAAAAAGGACTGATCATAATGATGATGATGATAATCGCGCAATAATCGCCTTGTGGGTTACAGGGACTGCGAAAGCCAGTCAGGAACAGAGGGTGAGCAGAGGCGCATTGCCTTCGCAGACACTCCTCTGAGCGATTTTTCTAGCGATGAATTCCGCATTTTAACAAGTCAACTGTCAGTTTGAGTGATTTCTTCTGTTACATAAGGTTGTTGTCTTTTAACGCTTTTTGGCGCTGGAGCGTTGTTGCCCCGCCACTATTGGGTCAGACATAAATTGTCTGGGAGAACAAATAGGCGATCGCATACGTGGCTCCCGATCGTGAGACACGGCGAAGAGCCATTCTTAAGGCAAACGGAGCGCCGAGTCAAACGGGCTCGCTCTCAACTGCCCAGTACCCTAGTCCGGAGGACGAAGGACAGAAAGTGAGGAGGACAGTTCATTCACCTGGTGATTATTGTTCTATCTATTATTGGTACTCCGGATTCCCCAGAGCTGCACGACATCAAAAGCCAAGAAATCCAGCGATCCACACAAACAGCAGAGATAGCAGCACATCGATCGCAGCACAGCAGCCAAGATGTCGTTCTCGGGACGTCGCGTCAGCATCCTGCGTCCGTCGGACAGCAGGCGATTCTCCACGAACAAAGAACTGTCCGAGAACGGTGTGTATTGACCGGTTGTGGTTACCACTCCTTGAATAGCGCAGTGCCTATCTACTTCCTCACGTCGTGTGCCCCTCCAAAAGCAGATCGAACAAAGATCCAACATTCTATGGGTCAATTGATGACATTCGAGACTGACTCCGACCTCTTCGAATACTGCAGAGAAGAACTCCGAAACCCACCGTGATTTCCGTGCCGCCCACGAAGGTCACCGTCCCCACGCTGGCCTGGACGCTTCTCGTGCCTCCACCGGTGTCATCTGGTGTACTGAGCGTGCCAATGAGCACGGTTTCCAAGACGACCCATCGTCCTGGGCGAACCTGGGCCAGGGTGCCCCAGAGGTCGACGATGAGATCGAGGGAAGCTTCCACCGTCCGACCACGATCCCTATCGAGTCCGCCGCCCGAGAATACGGTCCCACGGCCGGAATCAAGTCTCTGCGTGCTGCCGTTGCCCGGCTGTACAATGAGCATTATCGCAAGGGGAAGGAGAGCCAATACACCTGGGAGAATGTGTGCATTGTGCCCGGTGGACGAGCCGGACTGATCCGGATTGCGGCCATTCTGGGGAACTCATACTTGTCGTTCCCTATCCCTGATTACACGGCCTATTCGGAGATGTTGTCTCTGTTCAAGAACGTGAGTCTGGCGCGAGGAGCAATTCGCAACATGTGCAGGAGTTTCAACACTCCGATTACTGCAAGCAAGGACTGATGTATGGTGCAACTACACGGACAGTTTTCACCCATCCCGATCCCTCTAGCCGAAGAAGACCACTATCACATCCATCCGGACAAGATCGCCGAAGAGATCGCACGAGGCACCTCGGTGATCCTGACCTCGAATCCCCGCAACCCCACCGGCCATGTCGTGTCGAACCCCGAGCTGGCTCGCATTCAGGACATCTGCCGAGGCCGTGCCACATTGATCTTGGACGAGTTCTATGGAGGCTACAACTACGCCACGGGCTGTGACGGCACGACCATAAGTGGTGCGGAGAACGTCGTGGATGTCGATAAAGACGGTGTGTGATCCCACCCGCAATCTACTCGCACTGAACTGGTCAACGTCCGAAAATGGATCTCTTTACTGACTCCTAAAAAGATGTGCTCCTGATTGACGGTCTTACAAAGCGGTTCCGCCTCCCTGGCTGGCGTATTGCTTGGGTTGTTGGGCCCAAAGAATTTATCAACGCCCTCGCCTCCGCGGGCTCCTACCTCGACGGTGGTGCAAACGTGCCATTCCAAGAAGCGGCCGTACCCATGCTCGAGCCGTCCCTGGTGCGTGCGGAGATGAAGGCGCTCCAGGTCCACTTCCGAAAGAAGCGTGACTACGTCTTGTCTCGCCTGCACGAGATAGGCTTCCGCATCAAGGATGTGCCGCAGGCGACTTTCTACATCTGGCTGGACCTGACGTCCCTTGAGCCGCCGCTGCCTCCGGAGGCGAACATCTCGGATGGTCTGAACTTCTTCAACGCTCTTCTGAAGGAGAAGACCATCGTCGTGCCCGGAATCTTCTTCGATCTGAACCCGGCGAAGCGACGAGACCTTTTCGACAGCCCTTGCCACCATTTCGTGCGGCTGAGCTATGGCCCCAAGATGGACGTCTTGAAGAGGGGTCTGGACGGCATTGAGCGGGTTGTCCGTCGCGCAAGAGGTGAAAATGTCGGTCCGACCTTGGAAGACGAGGTCGCGATCGAGGACTAGATATGGCGATGATTTTTTGGACACTATTTTCAATGTCGATTTTGGATAAAGATTTATTGGCAGGCGGTCTTTGTAGTTAGGTTTACCGTCCTTACCTCCGAGTTCAGGTCAGACCCTTTAGTCTGGATTTGCGTCCAGCCAAGATTTATGCAATGGATTAACTAGGGTGGGTTTCATCTGGGAGTAGGATCTGGATCGTCATGTAGGTAGTTTGAGACTCATAGATGCCCATATTTCATCAACAACGTAGCATCTAGTAGTTGATGAGCGTCCTAGCCATTGACTGAATCGAGTTTATGCCCAAAAGAAAATCTCGAGCATGTGAGGGCATGTTCTGAACGAAAATTGGAATGCCTGAGATTCGAGGTTATCTCTGCGTCTAGTTTGGATATGATAGCTTGGAACCCGCAACACGTGATGCTGCGTCACGTCGATCTCCCTTCTCCGCAAGCTGCTTCCACCTCCACCCTGCAACAATAAACATCAATATCTGTGTTTCGTTTCTACTACTGACGAGCCGGCTGGGTAAATCACCCACCTGAGCTCCAAGCTCAAAGCAGGGACAGCTTGTCCTGCGCATTACGATGCATCCGTTACGATGACCATTAATCTCCTCCGCATCCTTAGCTCGACCATCCATGCCGTCCTCTGCGTCGTCCTTCTCTGCCTTACTCTCCTTACGCCGGGGGATTTTATCTACCAATGCTACAAAAACCACCGGCTAACCAACATCTTCATCGTCACGGGCGCGTATATTATCACCGTGGCACTGGCGCTTTTCTTCTACGCGAGTCGCATCTATACCAATCGCACGGCCCTGGGCGGCATCCCGAAGGCATGGATACCGGTCGAGAAGGGGGACGTGGACAAGACTGTGCGACGGCTGGTGGTGGAGGGTCTTGCTCGGAGCGCGATCATCGCATACCAGGCACGCCCGAGGGACTTGTCGGACGAAGCACATGAGCCTGTACATGATAAGACGCTCTCGGTGAACCGCGACCGGCCTCCTTGGGGCGTGATCTCCCACCCTGGCTGGTCTTCTCCTGCGTCTCCGGATCTCCCTGACTTGCAATACCAGTCGGTGATCCGAGAACTGCCTCACCTGATTGAGGCCAAGGCGGTCTCACTCGCACCGCCCGATCCGGTCTTCTCCCAATCGAATGGTCTCTTGGACCCCTTTGGTCCCCATTCCCCGGAAGAACAACAGTCGATTCCCGACCCGCGCGTGGTGGAGATCCTGCAGCGGCCTGCAACGATGGGTTTACGGGAGTACATCGGGCATCTGACGGCGCTGAATCTGATCAACCCGCCAGAGCTGGGGACCGACTTCCTCGCAATCTACGAGCGGGCCCGATTCTCTGCACATCCGTTGCATGAAGATGAATTCCGGACGTTGATGGGCATCTTTGCGGGAATCCTCCGGGGTATGAAGGCTGTCGACCCACAACTGCTGCAGGAAATCCGTGGAGATAGTTCTCGCGCGGACAGCGAATCGTTTATCGGTCCGTCTGACGAGGAAGGCGAAACGGATACTGTGGATACCGAGGGAGTTGGTGAGCCTCTCGCTCGAGGTCGGAGCAACAATTCATGGGGGAGTAGCCTGCGGTCTGTTCGCACCGCGCCCATGGTGCAGAGCAACAGCTCACCGTCTCTGTCGAGGACCACCGAACGCCGCGCGTTGGGGGTTCGCCAGAGTCCGTCGATGAATTCGCTCCAACGGGTGCGGTCGACTAATTCGAGGAGTTCGAGTGGTAGTGTTATTCGCCTTGCGGAGGCGCGCAACCCTTTGGATCTGCCTTATACTATAGACCTTCCGGGGAAGAGGAAGCGGTAGACTTGGATACACCAGATAGATTTGGGGGTTTTGGTATAGGTTTTGGATGGCGTTTGTTCTCAGCAATTCGCAGTGTTGGATTACTGCGCATTGACTTTTACTAATCAGGTCAGACATGGCCAATTTTCGTTCCTACTCGCGTGCTTCCCATTTTATACGTTATCGTCCCAGAGGACTGATAGTAGATGCACGGAGTACGTGGAGTTATCCAGGCGGAGTCGAATTAAATCCGAATTACTGTAGATAATAATCAATAATAGACTCATTCCTACAGGAGAACTGCCCCACACTGGACCATTATGCACTTACTTATATACTCCGTAAAGTACAGAGTACTGTACAATTAACAATGGCGCGGATTTGACCGCCGGGATATTTCTTTAGCCGTCGACAAGGCGGGCAGCAATTTCAATTACAAATCCGGAGAAACGGCCCAGTTTGTCAACTGTTGATTGACATTCATTTTCATTTATCTCCAGTCATCTGCTTTTTGGAAATTGTGTCTCCTGTGCTGAGTCCGAGTAGGCCTGTCGAGTTAGCTGTGTACTATATAGCTAGGATTTAGGTCTCGGAATTCGGCACACGCCACGCTCGTGCATAAACGCGCGTGGATCAGATAAGATATCGATCGATCGATAAATCGAAGATCTTGAACAATATCTCCGAAAACACCACCCCTCCCCCTCGCCCCCGCCATCAGTCAGGAAGAGAGAAGAGAAGAGAAAAAGAATCTGTCTCTGGGCGGACAGATAAGCTTAGGTCTTGTCTGATCTGACAGGCAAAATGCAGGCGATCCTCCGCCGCGGGGCACAGTTTCTGTCATCCTCGAAAGACAGTAGTACTAGTACTGCTGCTGCTGACGGCAGCTTCCGATCCGTCTCGTCGCACGATGCGCTCTTCCCCAAGGTCGACCCCGTGGTCGATGGCGAGGACTGTGATCGCGACTGCGCCAGCTGCACGGTGCATTACCCGGCCAGGTTCGACGTCAATCTCACAGACAAGCTGTACGGCAATGTCAATGCGTGGGCGACGCATGTGCTCGTCGCGACGGGCAAGACGGACTGGGTGAGGGATGTGACGGACGAGAAGGGGAGTGTCATGGAGGCGATTGGCAAGGGGGGGATTGAGCCGAGCAATGGGGTGTGTTTGCAGGAAGATATTAATTGAACAGGAGAAACTGACTCTGTCTAGAAACTCAAGCTTTCTGCCTCCAACATCCCCGTTCCGGACGAGTACCATCACCACGAGGATGGCTCTCCGTCTCGCCCGACAACGGTGCTTCTCCTGCCTGCTTTTACCTTCATCGACCACGTCACGCCCGCCCTGGTCCCGGATCTGATCAAATACTTTGTCAACCCGTCCGTGACGACGACGACGCCGTTACACTCGCAGAAGAAGGACGATGCAAGCTCGGCGACGAATACCGCTGACATCTCCTCGCTTACCCCTCTGCGCTCCCGGCTCTGTCCGCACGCGGCCGTCATTCTGCTCTGCTCGCAACGCACCCGGGATGCTCGCTGCGGCATATCTGCGCCGCTGCTCAAGCGCGAGTTCGAGCGGCACCTGCGCACGTACGGACTTTATCGCGACGCAGACGACGAGCGGCCCGGAGGCGTGGGCATCTACTTCATCAGCCACGTGGGGGGGCATAAATACGCGGCGAACGTGATCGTATACCGACGGAGAGATTTCGAGTGGTACAAGAAGAAAAGCAGCAGCGAAGAAGAGGAGAAGAAGCGGGCGGAAGAACAGGAGGCAGAGGGTGCGACGCAGGGTATCTGGCTGGCAAGGGTCCGGCCGGAGGAGTGCGAGAACATTGTCAAGTTTACGGTCTTGCAGGGCAAAGTCGTCAAGCCGAAGGACCAGTTGCGAGGGGGGTTTGATAGGGAGAGGGGGGTCACCAGTTGGTAGGGAAATGCCTCTTATCAATGCTCCTATGGCGTGCCAGCCAGGATGTATTGTCCATGGCTAGCATGTGTCAGTCTGATCAGCCGAGCTTCACAGTCCACGAAAAGAAGAGAAAGATGAGGGAGGAAAGGAATGGTCAGCGCGCGTGCAGATATTCTCGATCTGCCAACCTCCGCTCACTGAGCTCAATACACGGAAGGGATACGAAAGTACATGCCTGAAAAGCGCCTTACTGGCTGTACATACATATATCTGATGAATGTTCAACATATACCTATATACCTACAGGCTATATATATCCCATTCTGATAGACAGCGTAGACAAGGCAAGGCAGACTCAAACTGAAAATCTGGATATGAATGAAACAACGGCACATGCAAGGGCATTCAGTAAATGTCATCATCTCTCTCATCTCTGTATCAGACAGCAAATACCCTTTCTTAATCTTAGAGTTGAATTGAAATCGTCATGTATTTCTTGGTGTTATAGAGAATGGAATTGAGCAATAGCAAGAGTAATAACTGAATAGTACAGGAAGAATGGATGATCTCACCGTCTTTCTAACTAGCTGTTACTAGCAGCCGCTAGGGCCATCTCTTGAAGCATTGTTACTATCTATGATCTCCTCTTCTCTTTCTTCTGCTTTTCTCTTCTGTCTTCGGTGTTGATGGGATGCTATTACCATCCTGGTGTATCTAATCTCCTACTGTCCTCTCCTGTCACATCGTATCCAATTCAATTAGTTCAATTCAATTCCGCTCTGTTGAGTTCAGCCCTGTTCAATGTAATTCAAACAGGAGTCTCTAAGAGATTGGCAGACAGGCAGACCAGAGGTATGCACAGTATGCACATAATAAGCGCTGCTGCTGATAGCAGAGTCTAGCATTGAACATATACAGAACATACACAATCAGACATAAATAGTAATGTTCATATCTGCTTAGCTCTGCTCTGCTCTGCTGACATTCTTTGAAGTTCATTACTGCAACGGTAGGTAGATGAAGATAGATAGATAGATAATCTACAACTACCATCGTGTTTGTCTCAAGAAGAGACAGACAGGTACAAACAACTAACAGGGATAACAGCTTATCATTGATTGATGACTATCTGTAATAATCTGTAAAAGAAGAAGAACATGTTATTTATACGAGAGATAGCCGTCATCAGACATATCTATCTAGGAGCTCGGATTCTACAGATTCAAACTTCTTTCCTCTTTTTTTATTTGGGATCGAGGATTAAGTATCGAGTTAGCGTGTACATTACATACATACCACAGAACATTATTAATTTAATCCACAGTGTTTTGTGTTTTAAAAATCAAGTGTATAGTCACTGTTCACGTTCTTCAGAAGCCGTGCTCACAGCGAATGCGATCGATCCTCATTTCTTTTCCCAAGTCTGCAAGGAAGAACCTTGCCTTACTGTCTGGTTGTCCATTATATAAGAAGATATAATACGCTCTCTTTTCTTGGGTGCTGTATCGTGATGAAAGAGTCCACGAAGGGGGGGGGGGAAAAAAGATTCTACGGAAATGCGCAATCAATGATTTGCCTCGCATATCCATTCGCTTTCTTATATCGTGTCTGATGTGATATCAGCTCAGGCCGTATCCTATCTAGGCAGTATGCATGAGCAGAAAAAATTTCTCTCTTCTCATACATAGATCCGTACATATAGCCCGTAGTTTTTTTTTCTTCTCCAAGGATTTTGGTTAGTTAGTTACCTAGGGCAGTGCCAATCCAGACTCATAGACTCAACTTGCAAGTGAATAAAAATAAACATGGCAAACCTTGCTCAAGATTATCATCTATCCTCACACGTAGGATGTAAGTTAAGTATATTATTGTCCTACGCATATGCTTTAGCAAGTAGGTAAGTACTGCACGTAAAATCCATTCATTGCCAATAACATAATAAAAATTATTGGTCTACGACTCTTCTCGTTCGTTCAAATTACAGCAGAACCAAAATGAATTCCTTCATTATTGCATCCATTACTAATTAATATCATATGGAGTAGTAATATTAATATTATTCTGATGTTGAACATGTACCTTCTCCCGCCCGGCAAAATAATTACCTACCTGGGTAGGTATTACCTCATACGTATATCCATGCCTAGTATCAGCCAGCATGATTCACGAACAAACGAACGAACGAACGAACTAATGAATGAATGAATGCGCTACTCTAGCGACAGTTATAACGAACGCTAGAGAGACAACATTATTACTTGCAATCCAATCCAATTCAATTCAATTCAACTCAATTCATCATCATTATTATTATTACCTAGCGCAGCCTCCGAGTATGCCGTACCCTACTCGAGGACCTAACATTCGGACCACAGGATGTATGTCGTTAGTGGTAGTCATGCAGGTACAGTAGTGCCCACGACGACGACGACAATATCATGATCTTCATCGGCCCACGACACTTACGTACGGAATACTCCTTACTCCGTACGAAGTCAACGATCACAACGTGAGACAGGGGGAGGCAAAACTACCAAACTAACAAACTAACAAGCTAGCGACTCCATCCATACTCCGTACTCTGTTGTAGGCAGGTAGGTAGATGATATCTTGGCAAGGCCTTGGCATTAAGCCCACCTTGGAACAGAGTGCAGGTACAGAGTTCACCATACGCAGTCTTCAGGTACCTATGTATCTCCAGTAATAGTTACTATTAACTAACCTCTGTGGATCACTGGGACACGGGCAACTGGGAACTGGGAACTGGGACACTGGGGACCCTACTAATAATAAAATAATAATAATTTTTTTTAGGAAAAGTTAAATAATAAAATAAAATACGGAGAGTACCGTCGATACTTATAAAACAGCAGTAAGTAGTAATAAACCCGAGCAGTCATCGGAAATTACAGGTTAATACCTCCTGAATTGTGAAATCAATGCCGAGGACATCATCATAATCCCGAGGGTGCTCGGGGTAGGCGGTAGGTAATAATAGAGGGTACCGTCCACGGTACTGCGTCCGGTGCTCCGGACCGTAAGTCGCCAAGAATCTTGGCACCTTTGCACCTTGGAGCCTAGTGAATAGACAAATATGGTTTAGCGTGTAATAAATTTAGTAGTAGATTACTAGTTGATACGGTACATATAAACCTGGTACCTGTCTGTATGGAGCACACTGTACGGAGTAGAACGACTAGGTACTACCTAGTAGGTAGAGTACCTAGTACTCCATACTCTATACTTCTACCATGGAATGAAGATGATACCCACCTACCTAGGTACCTACCTAAGTACCTACCTAGCTACGTAAGGACAAGGTAGGTGCCTGACGGGTAGATCATTTTAACCAATTCCTCTTAGTAAGGAGAAATACGTGAAATTAGCATGACAAACTCGCAGCCTGACTTTATTATTAATATATATCAAATGAAATAAATTTGCGGGTAGGAGACTAGTCCTATCCCGTAATAATAATGTCGATCACGGGATGCGCTTCCAGGGGTTTAGCTCGAAGGTAGTTAGTTTTTTGTTGGCCCTAGGTGATAATTGACCACCTTATGACGTCCTTATCACCACAGTTCTTTCCCGTCTAAAGTTGCCCCTTTCAAGTGATCACTGCTGACGTTAACCTGTACAGGTAACTGCGTCGAATCCTGATAGATGCCAAGCTCGCCCTAGGCCAAGAAAGGATGGTGTCCCGGCATTTGGAGCAAAGTCAGCGCCAGAGCCTATCAACCGTTCGAACGGGTTCAAAAAGTCACAAGTTTCAACGCACACTCCCATCCGCGCCCCCCATGATCATTGAATCTAAATCTACGATCTGTCGTGGCCGGTGCGGTAGCATGCGCATAGATCAACAAGGAATCCGTACTTCGTCTTTGTACATTTTGATGAATTTGGTTGTTGCCTACACCGTACCAAGGTACGGAGTGCTCCGTACAATACGCGTACTGTACGGTTCGTCTCCCTCGCGGGTACAGTACCCGGTAACGTATTTTCTCGACCAGCCTACCTACCTAGGTAGTAGGCAGGTACTAATTGCATCCAGTACGCAGTCAAGTTTCGACGTTTCCTCATCGGTTCCTTGGTAACTAAATTAGCATGCAGCGTTTATTATCGGATAGCAACTCATATCACGCCTGGCCATCCGGAGAACCTCGGGCGAAGCACGTTGTCTCTGTCACGTCGGGCTGGCCGTTTCAGATTGACCTTCCCCTTCGGGAATGGCCTCTCCACGGGTAACCCCAGTTTTCGGTGGATGCCCCCCGGGACCGTCTGGCAAATCACAATCGGATCGTCGCGCGTGTTTCGCTGCTTAGCAGACCCACCCGCGTTGACAACTGTACTGCTGATCTGCAGTTAGAAGAACAGAACAGAACAGAAAAAAAAATCACTCAGCGGCAGCTGGATACGGAGTAGACGTTGACATTGAGAAGGTGGGATGGCTCGTGCGATCAGCGTCCAGACTCCAGAACCCCCATGCCGCCATGCGCTCAATCGATTGGAAGGGACCGAACTATCCAGATCGCTGGGTATAGTTGGGATCTACGGTCCTGCCACCGTTGTTAGCTACCGCGAGGTCGCGGCGCACTTCTCTTTTGGGATATCGTGTCCTTTCCTCCATCCTTCCCACTGGATGAGGTCAAAATATGATTTCGAAGGAGTAGATTGAGTTGGTTTTCCGGTCTGTTGATCTCCGACAGCTCACAAAGCCAAATATTGCCGAAGTAAACATCTCGACAGCATAGAATTCAACCCCCACGAACTGCCGCGTGGCGGACAAGCTTTGCCGGTGGGCTTGGGAGAGTTCTCCAGATAATAGTGTAATTTGGAGGACTCCGTAGGACTAGGCCGTGTGGCCCGACGAGATTGAGAATCCACATGGCCGCACATCTCCCGAAGCTTCAAGATCCATCTTAATTACAGCCTCCGCCAAAACAGGGAGGTCGTCGACGGCTGACCAGGGCCAGGCTGCACCTGTAGCCAGTCGATACGAATCACCATCGTTGATAGGCCGATCGAGACGGAACACCATCACAATTCACGATCAGAGTCAAATCCCGACCAAGTCGATCATGATTGGCTTGTCATGCTCTTCCTTGAGTTTCGAGAAGCAAGCCCGGCGCTGCAGAGCTGTCAAACTCAAACAAGTAATTGGCTAAATGCAGATTACTGGCCTTTTTTTTTCGCCAAGCCACCATCAGGCGGAGAAGCTGTATCACTATCGGCCTTCTCTCCCTAGTAGTAGAGTCCTGATACGAGTCCGCTAATATGGATGGAGATCGATAGCCGCCTCGTGCCAATTCATCTCCTTGTCCATCGGCCACAGTGATGCAAACAGGACATATCATCCTCCCTCAGACTAATTCTACAGCGGAGCCGGCTCTTGGAGAGTCGAAATCTGATCGGTGATGGATCCTCATTCATGTTGACGGCCTGTAAGGGGCCCCATGACGTTGCAGCGGGTCAGTCAATCTGTGTACTTCCTCTTGTGAAAAAAGCAACGTCATTCTTGGTATCTTCTCCGAGGCATGACTCTGTCTCCCGTTTGATATTGACATAGCCGGGATACCTTGTTGGGCATGCAGTCTGAAGGTCTGACGGGCTCCATCATTAGATGCCGAAAGGAGCCTTGAGAGGGCAAAGACTGTGTCAAACTTGATCCAACACGCTCATCGTTATAATTTCTCCGGCCATGTGCTGCACAATAAAGGACTAATCATGCATGCCCAGCCTACCAGTGCCCACCCCGGAATGATCCGCGGAGAGGAGAGGCGGTAATCATCTGTATCTGCCCCCAGTCAACTTGTTCCAACTCTTGTGATCAGTACAAGTTTGCCCAGCACAGTGCTGCAGCGTAGAGAAGGAGTGATTTTGCGGGTGGCTGTATGCAAGATGCAAGATAAGATGTGACCGATGATTGTCATGCCCGCTGGTCACGGCCAAAAGGAAGCAGACAGCGAAGAAATCCTGATAGCAACTCGCGAATAACACGTCTGGGAAAGGATAAAAAGAGAAACTATATGATCATCGTTATTAACTCTGGCGGTCTCCCATGTGCACACGAAGGGGGAAAAAAAGCATACTTCCTGGCCCCGCTCCATAGTAGGCTATACAAAGTGGAGCAAAAAAACAAGACTGATCCTCGGATGCTTGGGCCATTCAGGCACAAGCTTAAGCTCTCTTGACACTAACCCTGTTGGTAAGTTGACTTTCATTCCTCAGTAGCCTTTTTTTTACCGCCCCATGTTGCAGTCTATTAAAAGACTCAAGAGATGTGGGTAGGTTAGTCCACTAATCGGGTCCAACCAGGTCCTTCCTGATTCTGCCGAGAATGATATGGATTGGATCCTGGTCAATGTGGCCCAGCTGCAGGATTGATTGGTAGGTACATGGGAAAACAAAAAGAAAAAAGAAAAAAAAACAAACTTACAGAGAAGGGGTGGCAAACAAACTAGCAGCTGCAGCAAAATAATACAATCATAAAATAATGGTTATTAAACAATAATATGACTGGGGTATCAATTGCTATTGAGACAGAGCAAGTAGGAACACTGCAGACCCCGCATCCTCGACAACTCCGCGGCCAAAGAGCATCGCCACCGGTGCGAGACTGTATACAAGGATTAGACCCTGCTAGTCCAGGCCAGACGTTCAGAGGGACCCGCCCGTCCCGAGTGTTCCGAGAACAAGGAAATCTGCCCAGAATGTATCCTCTCAAATCGACAGAAGAGAGATCTGGTTTCCCCGTCCATGAAGGGGAATGGGTAAATATGTCCCAGATCGCGCCCTATTTCAAGCAAGTCGTAAATAATGTCCAAAACAACCTGCGTCCGTTCGCGACGGGCGACTGCACACTGTTGGACTGCACTGTAGACAAGAAAACCCCGCGCAGTGTAAAATGGCTCGGTGAAGAGTGTAATTCACGGATTGGGAATCCAAGGGGGGTTAAAAGTCATTTGACAGATAGAAAGAAACCAAACCGGAGAAAACGCCACCCCATATCCTTTTGGGAGATTCCAGTGGACCATGTACCAGTACCATAATTAGTCATGTCAAAGAATCGTAAGACAAACACTAAAGTCGCACAGCGCCGGGTTCCTGCTCCTGGCGTGTGCGGAAATATAAGAGGAATATCAAAAAAAAAAAGGTCCGTGATAGAATTCTCGACGTGAAAGCCTGCCAGGATCTCTGTCTGAAGGGTACCGGAGCAGTCGACCGGCGTAGATGGAACGAAGATGTCCAATTCAGCAAGCCGAAAGCGATGATCGCAGCCTCTTAACCCAACCCGAGGAAGCCCCAGTCGGTTCCTTCTGGTTGATTTAGGATCCGAGCGGCCGGCTTATATTGGAACTCGGGTTGATATGTGACCATGATGGGTTGGCCATCTGCTGCCATGGGATGATGACCGGGGTAGGGCGGCGGCGGCGGCTGCTGAAATTCTGCTGGGATGTAGTTTGGTCGTTGGCTCGGGTCATAACGCGGCTGCATCAGTTGTGCATATTGCTGCGGATCCATCGGAGGTGGTGGCGGGGGAGGAGGAGCAGCAGCTGGGACATTCTGAGGGACGATGGGTTGTGGTTCGGGAACTGGGACCTGAGCGACAGAGACAGCCTGCTGCGGTGGGTAAAAGTCGTGGTTTGGAGTTGGCGGCTGGGGATAGAATGGTTGCTGCGCCAAGATATACTGATTTGATGATATCGAGGTAACCACAGGAGTCTGGTATGTCGTTCCCTCTGGCGTTGCCTCCCCGGAGGATGGCTGAGTCGTCGCGCCAGGCCGGTGCGAACGATGCTGATGCTTCGTCAAAGTGGTTTTGCGGCAAAAGCTACGAAAGACAAAGATGAGCAAGATGGTCCCGCAAAGAAGGGGTCCTGGAAGCTCTCACCTCCGCTCACAGGCTGGCTCATTGCAAATGTAAGGCCGCTTTCCCGTGTGGATCCTGCGATGGCGAGCCAAACTCGACGACTACTCAGGCGCATCAGTATTAATCATGCCCCTCACCACCGGATATCGGTGGAGAAAGCATTGCGCACAGGAATGGGGCTACTGACATCTGAAAAGGCCTTGTGGCAGCCCTCATGATCGCAGACATGCGGTTTCTCTCCCGTATGCGTGCGGGAGTGGACTGTCAAGGCACTCCGCTGGATGAAGCTTTTGTTGCAATCCTTGACAGTGCAGTGGTAGGGACGTTCATTGGTGTGTATCCGATAATGCCGGCAGAGATCTGACTTGCGGTTGAACGACTGTTCGGGATGATGCTTATCAGCACAGGTCCACAGTGTCTAAATCAGGAAAGCACCTGGTCGAAGGCCGGCTCCTCCTCACCTTGCCGCATTTCTCCCACGAACAACTAAAATCTCGTCCTCCAGGCGCCATGAGCACCGACAGAAAGCTGGACCGGCGATGATGGCCGATCCTCGAAACAGGAACAGTCTCAAAAACACACTGGGGGGTGCGTAGATCGATAATAGGAAGATCGCGGTGAAGCTAAGAGAGCGAGCGGGGGAAATCGAGGATAAGAGCGACAATCAGACCACACCCCCGATAAAGAAAAAAAAAGAGGAGGATGACAATGGAGCGGGTGGAACAGAGGTCAGAAGGCCTGGTGGGAGGAAGAACGGGAAGCTGGCGAGGAGAGCTTGCCCGCGACGGTCCAGGGTATGGGATGGGACCAGCCTGCAGGCAGAGAAAACCAGCAGAGACGACCTGGTGGGAGGGTGGGAGGGCAGTATACAGGGCGTGGGCTGGGAGGCGTGGTAATTTAAGTCGTCGATACAAACTCGGTAAGGTTTATTAGTCGTGGATGGGGAGCTGAGACCCCGGGCTATCCACGGGGACTGCTGGGTGGACGATGGGCGGATGGGCAGGCCAAACAGAGCTAGTCCGGCTCTGACACATGGGGACCAGATGCACGCTGCCGGGCAGGAACAGCAGCGAGGGAGAGCGTTGGAAGCCAAGTCTCTGGAGGATAGTGTCCGTCATGCGTTGAGGAAATTGCAAGGTGCCTGTGGCCCTGTGGGCGTGATCCAGGAGCAGGCTGGGTCGCGCGTCTGGCGTGCTACGGGGAAAGCGAGATCGAGCTAGAAAGAAAGCCGTAAGGATCACTGCGATTCCCGTTACAGCTGGATTTGCGTGGATCGGCCGGGACAGTTCATGCCTCGACACGCAGTACGAGGCGTGGGCCGTCGTGGTTGCCGTTTTGGGACGGGCCCGGCAGTACCGTTGACTGCTCCACCGAGCGCGCCTTCCATGGGAGGACGGCCCGCAGTTCTAGCAGGCGGGAGCAGACTGCTATGGCAGGCGCTACCGTCGATTCAGTCTAGCCTGGAGGGGATCCAGTTCCCCAGCGCGCCGGGAGACCTGCCAGGCGCGCTGCGGTGGGGTCAGGGTCCTTTAGGTAGGTTCGAGGGAACGTACAGCACGGTACGGCGTGCGTACGACAGTCCAGAAGCCCCCAAAGCCAAACTCTATGCTGTTGGTCGCCGGCAGGGGGTGTTGGGGGTTCCCGGCGACCTCACTACGGCTTCCTCGGTAATTTCGATCTAGTGAGCACGGGACATGAACACTGTCATCTGTATTACCGTACAGTCACGTTCCCCGTACGGACACCTGACCGCGGAACCAGACAGCATCTGGCGCATGTTCCTGCGGCAATTGTCCTGCCTCATATGGCCTGCTCGCTGAGAAAGAGAGAAGGATCCGTGTCAGCGAAGCCATGGATTGTGTCGGCCAGAAGGCCAGGTGAGGGGACCTGGCCTTCCTCCGTCACGGCGCGCGAGGGAAGAATACAGAGTAGGCGCTAGTGACCGAAGGCCGGAACCTAAAGGCTCTCTAAGTCACACCTAAACTGCCTAGCTAACCTAACCTTAGGAAACTCCCAGTCAACACGCTCACTAATCCACCAGCAGAAGGCAGTCAGGGCAGCCACCGAATCCAACGCGCTCCGCCGTCGTTCACGCCGCATCCGATGGAACTGGTAAAGATCCTGCTGCCAAGTCACCAGCGGACCAGACCAGATACCGCTGATCCATCGACGATACGGGCTCCTCGGGTTGCCAGAACGGCCACCAGAGCCCGAGCCTGCCACTGGCTCGACCGTCTAGCCCAGGCCCACCAGCTCTGGCCTGCGCGTCCATTGTCTGCTAGCAGTCGAGCTCGATGAAAGTACTCCGTACCTACAGGAGACAACTTCTCGTGCGAGAAGTCTCTTCCCCGCATCGTCTTTCACCATGCTCATCCAGCTTTGTTAAGTCCCTGTTACAGAGGAAATCCTGGTGGAAGGATTGACACACTACAGGGCTAGCTGAATCCTTTTCTTGGACAGGTCGATAGTCCCGCGTCCACCAGACGATACTGCGAGTCCTGACTGACTATACTGGAGCAATGCGTTTTAACAGAACTTTATGGCCGCAAGGTTCTTGTCAGAGTCCATAATCGCCAAGGGACACTGGGCTCTTCTACCTGGGTACAATCGTTCAGGAGTCCCGCCGCGGCTTATGTCGTCGTGCTCCCTAAGAAGCTCGTCGAGGGTCTAATTTTTAGGTGATATTATTGCCAAGCGATCGACTTGGATGGAGAATGCAAGTCCTCTATATGGACTACCTTCTATACAGAGGACAAATCCCCCCTGAAGTAATGCATCATGGGAGCAGTCTGCAATTCCATCCTCTGATGTCGTCCAGCTGTGCGTTCTTGGTCGAGGTCTGGACTTGGCGGAGGAGCTCACTGAGAGTTCGACTCCTCGTATTTCGCTTCTCTGACTATAACTTGTAGGACGCGAACATTACAGTCAGCCACATGTATCTGTTCATCGCCAAACATCACAAGACAGCTCGTCCCGAAGAGTTCGAAAATCGGCATAGCCACGTGCAAGGCCTCTTCAAATGGACAGATGACTGTAAGATATTCTCCGGAGCTCAGGATAGCATCCATCCTGGCCGGAATGGCTAGCTCTTGATTTTTTTGGCAATTGTTATAGATATAGAGTGATTGCAGATCAAGGATCCCCTATTCCTGCCTGTCTGTATCACTCCTTTTGTGCTAAAAGGATGGTATTCTCAGACCATACCTCCGCCAATATCATAGCTCTCTTCTTGGAATGATAATCAGGCAACCAGGAGCCACTGGGGTCTATAGCCTTGATAGCATTGAATGGGTTTTTGGAGGCAATTTGTTGGACGATTGGCACAACCAAAGGGCCGGGCACTATCCAGATTTGTTCGCGGCTGAGCAAAGTACCTGGTTGATGTTGGATCTCTTGCGATGCCCGCAGGATTCGTTCGATAAGGAACATCCGTTCCATTCCTATTGCATGAGAACACCACCGTCAGTTAGTATTCCATTCGAAACGACCACGAAGATTGGCCTTGTAAACAACTCCAGAGCATCCTTCTGAAATCCCTCACTATGGCTTTCGCTAGCATGGCTGATAGCTGCAGAAGCGTGCATTTGCTTCCTGCAGCAGGCATGCAAGGACGAACAGCACCAAGGCTTCCAGGTTTCTAGAATCTCGACATAGTGCCCATGTCTCTTCTCCGTGGAAATGCATGTGGGTTGGAAACGATCAACGTCACAGGAAAGCTGCGTCGGCGTAACGAGGCCCAGCCGAACCCTGCGACACAGCCGTCCATCTTATCGGCAACTACGAATATCCTCCATATGAACCAAGAAACAGGGCCACAAATCTTCCGAATGGTCATACGAAAGACCTGCGTCCGTCAAATTCGGTTCTCCGCTCCCGTGCGCCAGTAACACTGTCCTACCTGGTTGACGGCGGCTGCATTGAAATGGAGCCCAGGAACCCGGTGGCTGGATCGGTCCTTCTACCCCTGCCCAGATGGCTCTCGCGATCGTCACACCACCCACAAGATGCGACGCAACGCAGGACGAAAATCAGTTGACCTGTTTCTTTCCCCCCTTTGACTCTACCGCGACAATGACCGCATCTTGCAGCGACACGTTGTCAAGATAGGAAATCATTGTACGACCAGAAGAAGAATGCGAAAGCTGGAAATCAGCATCGGACCAAATGCATGGGCCCGTACATTCTGACATCTCTTCCTTGGGTAATGCAGGCTAGACAGTCCCAATGAGATGGCATTTCCGCCGACCTAATCAATCCCAAACCGAAGCTTGTCAGATAGCAGGCCCGGTTGGGAACCGCACCCCCTGTCTAGGTGGGTTAGCAAAGTATCGCCGCTCGTCTACGGAAGCAAGTCATTTGCGCTGAATGTCCGTTCCTTATCACCCCGCATTCTTGGCGCCATTCATTAAGATCTTACCTGGCTGATGCCATTCTGATTAGTTATCTCGCCAGTCTAGTGCGCCTCATCGTTGGTTTCAATCCATGGGCCATTCCAACCGACAGCAGCTCGCTGATTCGTTCGATCCTGAAAGACCACGTTATTCAGCCTCACCGCATAACCTGAAGAATGGCCGGTTGTACTGCATGGTGGAGGGACGGCACACCAACATGTTGACCCAGGCACGACGCCGAGTCATGTGCTATTAATCGACGGACCGGAGAATCCCGTTAGTTCGCTTACAGTGCCTGACGTGAATCCACATCCTCGCTGACTGCGTTGGTGTACACGCACACGACAGAGGCGGCTGCAGCTTACTGGGAGGTGATGACTGTTGTTACGATCTGCTCTGAGTACTGTAAGGAGCCAAAATACTCAAAATGCGAAGCTGCTTCGGGAAGAAAACCAATCAGGTTATCCGCAGTTGACTGTCAGGTTACGGAGCATTACGGCATAAGTGCAGAAAGTGGCGAGCATCGCAGACAGGTGTCAGACGGATACGTTGGCTCATGACAAGCTAACCTTATAGCCCTACTAGCAGAGAGCTCGAAGCACATTGATTTGCCGACTCGTATCTTTCGACTCTTGGCTAAAATCGACGGACTGGATCAGCCCACCAGGTACTCCGTACATGTACTCTTTAATCGATTAGCCTCATGCAAGCTAGGAAAACAATCTGCCGCAAAGCTGCAGATTCCGATCTTCGCCGGATTATTCATCCGCGCCAATTACCATTCCCTGCATCTTTTCCCAACATGTCTACTCATGTGTAGATGGGGATTACCTGCCTGGGAAGCTGGAATATTGTCCGTGAAAGCGTCAATACGACTCGACACGAAGACAACAGGTATGTTAGCAGCCGATCATAATCAAACACCTAACATCAAATCTCTCAGAAATTCCAACGCAAAATTATTCTTCACACCAGACTCATAATGCCCTGCAAGAATCAGCTGAACTGAAAATAAACACTTTCCCAGTAGATGTTGATGATTTCCCACAAAACTTAGTTTCGTTGATTAGCGACCTTTTCGATCAGACAATTAGAGTTATCTTCGGCTTGCTGATCTATGAGCTGGCTTGACAGCTCTTCATCCCAGATCTCCACTGTCACATTTGAGACTCATTCATGATTCTGGCGAACATTGTCTGCCAGGGACAGTCTCTCAGCATGGGATTGGACTGCGAAGAAGCTTTCTCCCATTTCTTTTCATCCGTTATCGTGAACTTTTCTACTGTGGGAGTCCCAGATCAACAGAAAGAAGTGAGCGCCTAATCCAATGATGCTAGCACATCCTAACCTGTACCAAACATCATGTTTGGTAACAAGGCTGATTTCACTGCGTCCGACCTCGGAGATCTAAGAAGGAATTGTACCCTGTTTCCAATTTCAGCCATGCATGCAGATCATCTCAAACTTTATTGTCCCTTTACCCCCCTTTCCCTCAATAAGGAACATTATTCCAGGGTATACAGATGTGTACGACATGTGTTCGGTCCGAAAAGGGCCGTGATAGGTAGGACGTGGCAGATGGAGCTCGGTTGGACGAGAGGAGAATAATCTGCCTGCGACATGTGCATCATGCGCGTCATGCATGTGATGTGTAACACACCAACCAGATTGACTGCCGAGAAAGACGCATTCCTCCATAGGTAGCTTGCTTGGTGAGCAGAATTATTATCAATGCCTGCTGCCTGCAATGATACATTACTCGGAAGTTTCCGACTTTCTAACTTTTTTTTTTCAGATTTTCTCTAGTAAATCAACGATCGCATCGTCGTATTTAAACTACGTATGTACAATAAGTGGGGAGGAAGTTGTTGGTAGGTACACTTACTGTATGTTATGAACTAATTCCTATAGTTATGTACGCGTACGGAGTACATGTAACGCGCGGATTGTGCATACCAGGGTTACTTACCTATGTAGGTAAGAGAGAGGACATCTGACTTTTGTGTGTACTTCCTAAATCCCAAATGTAATTATTAATATTACTCTGAATCATTCTCCACCGATTGCCGATCAATCAAGTGGAACATGTAACCCTACCCCTACTCTTGCTTGCTTGTTTACTTGCTTGCTTCTTGCACCATGCACATAAGAAAATACAGTGCAAAACAATCAATGTTGGAGAAAATTACAATAGCGCGAGTCTAGACAGGCCCTTTTTTATAGAAGGAAAAAAAAAGAAGGAAGGAAGGAATAAGGAATATTTTACTAATACGCAGTAGAGCACCACGATGAAGGTAGTAGTAATAGCACCTCTCTTTTCGTCTTCTCTGTATGTATTAAAGAATTGCTTCTTGAAGAGAGCTCCGATTTCAAAAGTCGGTATTATTCTCGTATTCTCCATCCACACACTTTTCACTTTTTTTTTCTTCTTCTTCTTTTTCTTTTTCTTTTCTTTTCTTTTCTTTTTCTCCCACTCCCACCATTCTCTTAAGTATAATACTACAGTAGTAATATACTATATACCTACACTGCACTGTACTACCGTACTGGACATAACTTCTAATGCAAAAAGCAATCATATTGATGATATTGATGATGATGATGGTGGTGGTGGTGGTGGTGGTGGTGATTTGCTGGAACTCGTTTCCGACAAATCTTGCATGTATGCAGCAAGCAAGTGCAGAAATGGTCAAGTCATTTATTACTGGGATGTGACACTGGATCTGGATCTGGGTCTGGGTCTTAAAGAGTGCTCTAAAAAGATAATACATCTTGGGTGTATGGGTATTGTGTATCGGATAGAGGTAGAGCTGGTTGATTGATGTGTTGATCCGCATTTTGATATGGCAAGACTAGTCAATAGTATCTTACAACTTTAATCGACTGTTCTTTTTTCTAAATTATATGACAGCATATGAATTCTGTCAATGCATTGATGATATCACTCACTGCACTTAGGGTCTCATTGTTTAGTACAGAGTACTCGATGAGACATGCACATATAATGTTACACAACAGAGCTGCTACTGTGGCACAAGAATACAGAAGGGGAAGATGAACGCATGAGAACAAGGCAGTATGTCTACAAGAGCATATACCCATTTAATTCTGGTCTATCAGTACCTACATACCCAGGTAATATATAACCGAGTTCGTGGAACCTATTAGATTGGACTTCCGTACTCGGTTAGCCCCGATCGTGACATCGACCTCTTGGTTCGCTGCAACAATGTTTTTTATACTCTTAAAACTCTGGGAATTTTGTTTGGTCGCTTCTCATGAAGATATGTAATAACAATGTTGCTACGCTGCGCTCCGCAGATATAGTCCTGGATCAATCATGTTTGATTTGAGCTCCGCGACTGTAAATCGCAGCCGTCCAATCACTCTCCGCGACAGCTGCCCACTTGCTCAATTGAGTTTAAGGCTGATCAGCATGCGCCTGTCCCTGAGATCAATTATTGCCATACGGAGTACAACTTCATCTATCAGTCTATCACGCCAGGCATGGCCTCCGATCTGCCTGCCCCTGCTATGTTCTCCATTGACCCTCCCGACAAGCTCGAAAACAATGTCGTCGTGCTTGTCACGGGAGCCAACACGTGAGTTTGACAATTGCTTCGCGATCCATGGTTCCCTGACTGACTTCTCTCGCAGCGGTCTCGGCCTCTCCACGTGTTGCCGACTGATCGACGAATTCCTACATTCCCACCCCGTCTCGCACCGCCTGACCGTCATCTTCACGACTCGAAACAGCCCGCAGAAGATCAAGGACACGTATGCCCACCTGCGAAACCACCTCGCCCGCCATGACAAGGGCGACAGCAAAAATGCTTCGCAACGGGTCAGGCTCCTGTCCGAGACGGTCGACCTGGCGAACCTCAAGTCAGTCCGCGCCCTGTCGCGTCGCCTCAACAAGAACATCCCTAAATTGGATGCTGTCATCCTGAATGCCGGAATTGGCGGCTGGTCCGGCTTGAATTGGCCGCTCGCCGTCTGGTGTAACCTGACGGACGTCGTCAATGCGACGACCTGGCCGGTCTACAAACTCAGCTATGTGGGCATGTTGACTGAAAAGCAGACGAGGCTGCCCGAGGAGAGCCCGCTGGGTGCGGTGTTCTGCGCCAATGTCTTCGGTCACTATATGCTGGCACACAATCTCATGCCATTGCTGAGACGCTCCGGACAACCCAACGGGCCTGGTCGGGTCATCTGGATCTCCAGCGTCGAGGCAACTATCAAACTCTTCGATGTGGACGATATCCAGGGATTGAAGTCCACCAAGGCGTACGAGAGCTCCAAATCGTTGATGGATCTCTTGGCCTTGACGTCTGATCTACCCAGTACCGCTCCATGGGTCAATAGCTTCCTTTCAACAAGCGATTCTGATCAATCCGCCGAACCCTGCCACGGACCACCCCCGAAAATCTACGTTAGCCATCCGGGCATTTTCGGCACTTCGATCGTCCCGCTCCCGTTACCTCTCTTCTGGGGTATGATCGGGGCCTTCTTCCTCGCTCGGTGGCTGGGATCGCCATGGCACACCATCTGGACATATCTCGCCGCCTCTGCTCCCGTTTGGCTTGCCCTGAGCCCGCAGTCCGTCTTGGACGAGGCAGAGGCACCGTACAGGCAGAACGGCGGCGGTCTCGTCAAATGGGGCTCCTCGTGTGACCGACTGGGTCGCGACCGGCCGGCGAGCACCGAGGTCGATGGCTGGGGCTACGGCGGCGTCGTGGGCGGCGCAATCCTGGAGGAAGACGCGCGACGTCGCCGCAAGCGGGGCGCCAAAGATCTCACGGCCGAGGACAAGGCTCGTTTCGAAGAACTCGGTCGACGCTGCTGGCAGGAGATGGAACAGCTTCGCATCGAGTGGGAGAAACTCCTCGACAAGGACGAAGCTGCTGCCGGTGCCGATAAATAGCAGACAGCAAACAGTATAATATCTTACCTTGTTAATGCTAATACAGTAATACTTGCTTGCTTGTTTGCTTACTATCTTAATGATACCTCTCTCACGTTCTTGTTTCTCGATATCCTCCTCCTCCTCCTCATCTTTGCACGAGGTTCGTATCATACGGCTGATACTGAGACCTGTCGGTGTCGGTAAATAGATATTTTCTCCTTGTCTTTTTCTTGCATTGTATTTTTTTTACAAAGCTCTCTTTATTGTAATATAGCTAGGTAGCTACGCAGAAAATGGAGGATTGTCTACATTATTTATACTACCTTTAGCAACAACTAGCTTTTAGAAATGACCTCACAATTGGTAGTTACATTACACCTAAAACTAAAATAAAGTATGTACAGTACATACCCTGCGGTCAAGGAGAGTAGTATTATTATTGCGGAAAAAAATTGTCTGTCTTTTGGATACTGCTGTCCCTGTTGATATTGACTCCTAGTTATTAGTCTCATCATCTTACTAACTACCTATGTAGTTGTATTAATAAACGGCTTCATGAAGACTGGATGTCTCGCCTCGCAGGTAATGGGAAGTTAATCTCGTCAAGCTTCTTTCTTGGCTTGTTCCTAGTGAGCAGGAGCAGTCATGTCATGTATGTATGTATGACACTCATACTCATGAGTTTGGAGTGGTTTTTTTTTTGGGTGGGGGGGGGGGGGGAAGGTATGGATGGATAAGACTCACCCTGCTCACCCAGTGTCCAGCTTATCTAGATAGACAAGAGCGAGGAGCTGCATGCAGATTTTTGAACAAATATTTTTTTTATCTATCCTACCTATGTAGATACCTACCTACCTAAGGAGGCATATATCTGATAATTGCCTACTTAAGTACCTTTCAACAAGACATAATGGTATAGTTCCAAGGAAGAGACTCACTCCACTCTTATGTATTGACGAGGCCCGCCTGACTTGAACTTGACTTGACTGACATATAATTGGGAGAGAGGCCTGGCCTATGTATTTTTTATTTTTTTCTTTCAAATGTATGAGGTAGGTAGGTAGGTTAGGTGAAGCCACTTACTGCTTCCTGCAGCCTGTCTCGCTCAGGTGGTAGTGGTGGATCGATCGATATATTATAGTTATATTACTAGCACTACCTTTATGATGGCAGCAAACCTCTGGTCTACACTGTCTTGCACTTGTGTCTATTTATTTGTTTTTATCTTTTTGCTTTTTTTTTTTGATTCTTTCCTATTTTTATCTACATGATGACGTCCCCCATTTCAGTTTTGGTACCACATCTATCATTATTATTAAAGAGAAGAAAAAAAACCTGTTATAATAGTAAGCAAGAACATAGGTAAGAAGAAATGAATGAAATTCATTCATCCTACCACATATGTCGGCAAGGTTTTTTTAAAAAAAAAAAGAAATTACTTTTTTGTAGCATAAGACAAAAGGTAGACATGACGAGATGGAAAGAAACCTTTGATTGATAGAAAAGGAGCTGAGCTGAGCAGAGCGGAGCTGAGATCTGAGGGATCCTTGTTAGAAATACAAAAAAAAAAGAAAAGGTACATAGATATACCGGGTAGGGGGTATGCAAGGCCAAAACATTCCACAGAAAGACACCGGGGTAAAAAAAAAGAAAAAAGAAAAAGAGCCAACAACCAGAGGTAACAGGTGAACCCGTCAGAAATGGGTCAGCTAGATAAATGAAAGATCTAGATCTTTTGGTTGGGGGTGGATTGGTAGACAATTATGTAAAATATAAGAATACCACCAGGGCCCGAGAATGGAATGTATCGGATCAGATCAGATCGACAAGGTATGGAACTCGTGAAAGAATTGCAATAAGAGATTATAAAGGTATAAGAAATCTCACCGCCACAACCTCCTTCACAGCGCCCGAAGTTATTAAGAGACGAACGAAATCGAGTGCGTCTTGCGTGAACGGAGGGAAAGGAATGAGCGCTGATTGCATTCGGTTTACATGATGATCGCAGGAACTGTAAAGTTGAGATTAGCATAAAGATAGCAACATCAAGAAATGGAAAGCGTCATACCATCAATGTTCTGCTTGATGCTCTTGTGTGGCAGGATGGATCCTCCGTTCACATAGACCTCGTCTGCAATCGTGACGTCGTCTCCCAGAACCGTCACATTCTCCAGACGAGCCCACTTGCCAACGGAGCTGTTCCAGCCAACAATGGTAGACTTGACCCATGCGTGGTCCTTGACCTTGCTGTTCTCCAGCAAGACGCACCGCTGGAGACGCACACCATCCCCGACCACGACATTCGGTCCGATGACGACGTTAGGCCCAATGCGGCAGTTCTTGCCGATCTTCGCGGTCGGGTCAACCATGACATTTCCACCATACACGAACGGCTCCGTCGGAGGGCAGAGCAGGGGGGAGTTGCGCTTCGCCAGGGACGAGAGGTACAGGCAGGTACCGCTGAGGAAGTCCTTGGGTTGTCCGACATCCATCCAGAAGCCCTCCAGGTCGAACGAGTGCAGCTGGCCTTCCTTGACCATGGCGGGGAAGGTCTCCTGCTCAATGGAGGTCGGGCGCAGCTCGATCCTCTTGAGCACGCTGGGGTTCAGAATGTAGATACCGGCGTTGATCCGGTTGCCGACAAACTCGACTGGCTTCTCGACGAAGCGGTCGATGCGCGACGGGTGGTTGGGCTTGTGCACAACGACACCATACTTGGAGGGCTCGTCCACTTTGGTGACCACGATGGTTCCTTCATCCCCGTGTGACTTGTGGAATTCAGCCAGTTCCTTGAAGGGGTACTCGCAGATCACGTCCGAGTTCAAGACGAAGAAAGGGGAGTCGTCCTTGGCCAGAATCTTCTCCGCGAGCTTCAGAGGACCAGCCGTGCCCAGCGGTTCGGACTCGACCGAGAATTCGATCTTGACATTGTATTGTTCCTCGTACTAGATGGGAAGCAACCAACTCGGTCAGTGCTGCGTTCTGATGTACCGGCACCTGTCTGGAGAGAAGGAGAAGCCTACCTTTTTCAAGGTCGACACCATGACATCAGGACGGTAGTTAACCGCCAGAACAATATCGGTTACACCAGCAGCTGCCAAACTCTCAACCTGGTGCAAGATCATGGGCCGGTTGGCGAACTCGACCAGGGGTTTCGGGAGCGTGAGAGTCTATCGCCATTGATGGCAGGTCAGCATTTGTTCTGACCAGCAATGGTGGTGGGAGCAGCGGGGAGCTTTGGAATGCCGGGATGGTGACAGCGGGAGGGGAACTTACGAGGGGTCGTAGGCGGGTGCCAAACCCTCCGACAAGAATGAGAGCTAGCCACATTTCATCGTCAGTCGTGTCCAATTAATTCAAATAGGGCGCCGACGGATGATTGCTACCTTTCATGGTTGCGATGTGGTCGAACGAACGATTGATGGAGAGTCTGGTAACGACAGACCGTGGCCTTGGACCTCACGATCGCACGGCAGGCGAAATCGGTCGAATTGGACTCAAGCCGGTCTCAGCGAGAAGACGACTCGAAATGCGTGATGAATGGCGCCGTCGGCTGGAAGCACGAGGGGATCGTGGGGAGGAGGAAGGAGGTTACGTCGGGTCGCGACAAGGTGGAAGAGAACAGCTGGCGCGATAAATAACAATCATAATAACGTGTTGATTTGGCGCTTGACGGCGGACCAGCCACGGGGCGCTTGGGGGTGGGATGCCTGGCTGAACTGGGCTAGGGCAGGGCTGGACCGGGTTCTGCTGCAACCAGCGCACGTTTGCAGCAGTGAAAGGGGGGCCTCGGGGGGCCTCTGGGCGTGCCGTCGGGCGCTGCTCGTCCCCGAAGCAGGAACCAGCTGCCCCCTTCCCCGCCCAGCGCGGCGCCGGTGGAGCGCGGTCGCCAATGATGGCCGGATGCGGGCACGTTTCGCCGCGCAATAAATAGAAGCTATCCACGGGCATCGCCCACGCTCAGCCAGAACCGCGTCTCCAGTGCCTGAAGGATCGCTCCTGGGCTGTGTCCTTTGCCGATTTCTGGTTCCATGGCCGAATCGCATCCCAGCCATCCTCTTCTTCCGGCAGGCACAGCGCCAGAACTACCCCGTACTGCACATGATTACGTGCGCCATCATGCGGATCATCTGGTCACGGGGTCGTCCGTTGCTTCCAAACTTCTTCTAGGGGACGCGCTAACAAACAAACAATGCGAAATTGGCTGCGAGTCCCGATCCGGGGAAATGCCACTACCCCTTTCTCCCCGCTCGTAAACCAATCTCAATGTCCAATCGTGCTAAGTACTCGGAGTAGTATGGACCTCTATTATTCACTCTGGGGACATAGAACCGAAAAGCAAAAGAAGGAAATGGCATCTCTGTGGCTTGGACTGGATTATTGCGTGTCAGGTGGCAAGTGTCTCAGCTGGGGTTGGGCGGCCTCACCGCCTACCCCATGCGGCCGGAGCCCGACATAGCTGATCATCCATTCCCGCACACGCTGCGCCTTCATCAGCAGCGCATTGTCGTTGCTGGCGGCGTTGATGGCTTTGGAGGAGTACAGGCCACCCGGATCGGTCGCATCAATGGGCTGTCGATGTAAAAGATCGACCTTGGTCAGGCCTTTCCTCAGGCTCTGCCCGTAAACCCGCTCGCGGAATGAACTGAGACCAACTGATCGAAGAAGGATGATGTCTCGTGGTCTTAGGCCAGCCAGCTTCTGCCCCAGCTCGTCCTCCTCCAACCCATCTTCTGTTGCGGGGAGCCAGAATGTCACTCCAAATCCAGTCCTGGTCTCGTCGCCAACGATGAGTTCAACTATCTGCATGTCCCATTTTGCTTGTCGTGTCCTGACCCGGCGCGGTGGGTTCACCCCGAGAATACCAACAACGAGGTTTACCGTCATGGTTTGAGGCACGATCGAGCGCAGGTACGCAGCGTTTGGGATATCCTCGAGGTTGCTCAGAGGACCCGGAATGGAGAGAAGGGTTGTTTCCCGAGCCTGTTGGCCTTCGCGTTCGGTTTGAACAGAAAACTCGATGCTTTCTGTCAACGAACTGCTCTCTTCAATGGAGCCAATGTTGCCTGAATCGGAGACTGATATGAGACTCGTTTCGTGGATGGAGAGGGAATGGTCGTAAAACTGCGAGAGAACTTCCTCTCCTGCGACATCGGGGTATGTTGACAGGAGATCTTGGGTAGTCAGGAAGAGTGTCTTTTTGGTATCGACATAGTTGTCAGAGCCATATGTCCACTGCAGTGTTTCTCGATTCGTCAATAGCCTCCATCTCACAGGCTGAGTATCTGGAGAGGCGCCATGCCTGTTGCCAGACACATCCGCACCATTGAAAGGTGGGACAGCCGTGTTTAGAAGCTCAATGTTATCCCACTCGAGCATGCCTGACGGAGCTCCCATCAGAAAGATGAGCTTCTTGGACATCTTGTGTGAAGAGCATTGGTAGTAGGATTTTCGACACGTAGACCTCTAACCTGTCTGCACCTCAAGACTGTTATTGCTACTGCATACATACTAAGGAATAACAATGAGATGCGCAAGTTCCAAGTGCCAAGACCACTGAACCTTCATTCTACCCTTTATCAAACCCTTTCTGTCAGCTGAACTCTGCATTTGTTACATTTTTATTTTTATGCAATATTTTTTTTAGCGATTGCGAATCTGCTATAGACCCTTGGCACAGCACAGTGTCCAGAGGGTTCTCTCAGGCAAATATTTGCCCAACAAACAAAAGCCTGCGATAACTTGGAGTACGGTCACGTGATCCTCGGAGCGCGCGGGCGATGTGATTGGTCGGCACTGTCCGGGAATTGAGTACGGAGACGCGCTGACCCCTTTGTGGCAATGGCTTAGGAAATTCGCCGCATCGGAGCCCGCCTAGATCTAGACATCATCCTACATCGCTTCTCCCCTCATTCATTCGAACACGGGTGATGGCTTCTCGTCACCCTTAATTGTCACTACCCTTTTTTCTAGGTTTTTTTTACCTTCCTTTTCTCTTCCTCTGGTTGCGTCTATTTCGGGTTGTTGCGGCCCGGCGCCGCTAGATAGTCATGGCCTTCCACGTATCGGCCAGCTTACCGGTACGATTGCGCCCTCTCTCTCTCTTCGCATTTTGATCCGAGTCCAGGTTAAGCTGACCTTGGCGAAACGTTCCTCTTACAGAATATTCAGGCCGTAACGTCGGATCTCTGGCCGTCCATGTCGAATGTTCTCGGGTTGCCGTGGAAGAACGTTGAGCACCTTTCCAAGTCAACATCCAAGGACAAGGGTATATCGAGAGCTCTACGACAGACCGCCGAAGAGGACGGCTTAAGCGTATGTATTTATTCGCCCGTGAAAGTTAGTCGACAATATATTGATGATGCCCAGAAGGTCCAACCCCTTTCTCTACCGGAATCTCTGAAATCGGCCTCCATGGAAACTCTGAGATCGGACGTCGTCTCTGGTCTGCTGCGGCAAAGCTCGAATCCAGGTATGTTTGTCATCCAATCCGGTTTGCTATGGTTTCTAGAACAGCAGTTTTAACCCATCGCAGTCTTTGGCCAGAGCACGCTGCGGACAGCACAGATCCTTTTGCGCGCCAGTCCGAGCGTTCGTCAAGCTTCTCGTCAATATTCGTCCCTCTCCTCGTCCAATCTCTATCTTTTCCGTAAATCCCGGGGAGTCAATGGGATTCCGAGATTCGAGCAGCAGAGGTTTTTGTTTGGAGGACCGTCGCAGGCTCTGCTTGCACAGAAGGAAAAGATCGCCAACAACAACCCGAATAGTGCCAATGCTCAGAACGCTTTTTATCAGGCGCTTCTCCGTGCCAATATGCCTGCTATCGTGGTGGAGCGTTACCGTTCTGGGCGTTTTGCTAGCAACCAGACCACTGAAAACATCTACCTGAAGGCTCTTCAGCGAGTCGGTGGCGACGCCGCCGTGGCGCAGGGATCAGTTCAAGGCCAGAATAATCAGAATCTGAGCCAAGAGCAGTTGCAAGCCATCGGTCAAGCGGTCGCAGCACGCAACCATGGCGGTCAAATTGGAATGGCAACAAAACAAACCGGTACCGGAGCCAAAGACTCGCCTCTGTACGTTGTGGTCGAGGAGTCTCTGGGCAGCGCAGTATTCCGATGGGTCAAATTCCTCCTGTACTTTGGCTTCTTCACGTACATGTCCCTGGTGCTGGTTACTATTCTTGTGGAAACTACGGGAGTCTTGAAGAACGTCCGCGGCACGCAGACCAACGAAGCTACGCCTCAACAGCAAAAGGTGCGTTTCAGCGACGTGCACGGATGCGACGAGGCCAAGGATGAACTTCAGGAGGTGGTCGAGTTCTTGCTCAATCCGGAACGGTTTTCGTCTCTGGGTGGCAAACTGCCAAAAGGTGTCCTCTTGGTCGGCCCCCCGGGTACGGGCAAGACCTTACTCGCACGGGCTGTTGCGGGTGAGGCTGGAGTTCCGTTCTTCTACATGTCCGGATCCGAGTTCGACGAGGTGTACGTCGGTGTCGGTGCCAAGCGTGTCCGCGATCTCTTCGCTCAAGCCCGGGCCAAGGCGCCGTCTATCATCTTCATCGACGAGTTGGATGCCATCGGCGCCAAGAGGAATGAGCGTGATGCAGCGTATGTCAAGCAGACCTTGAATCAGCTTTTGACTGAGCTGGACGGGTTTTCTCAATCAAGCGGCGTCATCATCCTCGCAGCCACCAACTACCCGCAGCTTCTGGACAAAGCCCTGACCCGTCCTGGTCGATTTGACCGTCGGGTTGTCGTTGGTCTTCCGGACGTCCGTGGTCGCATGGAGATCCTGAAGCATCACATGAAGAATGTCCAAGTCAGCACCGATGTCGATGTTGCGGTCATCGCCCGTGGCACTCCTGGTTTCTCCGGTGCTGATCTTGAAAATCTGGTCAACCAGGCCGCCATCCACGCCAGCCGGAACAGGCAAACCAAGGTCACATCGAAAGACTTTGACTGGGCCAAGGATAAGATCATGATGGGCGCAGAAGCGCGAAGCCGCATCATTCAGGAGAAGGACAAGCTTCTGACTGCGTACCACGAGGCTGGCCACGCTCTTGTCGCATACTTCTCTCCATCGGCTACTCCTCTCTACAAGATCACCATTGTTCCCCGCGGCATGGCCTTGGGTGTTACCCACTTCCTGCCCGAGATGGATCTAGTCTCGAGGAACTACACTGAATACTTGGCTGATATTGATGTCTCCATGGGTGGCAAGGCCGCTGAAGAGTTAGTATTTGGACCGGATAAAGTCACGAGCGGCATCTCAGCGGTGAGTATAACCTCCTTAACTTGATCGGTCTCCATTTGATCGACATTCCATTTCTGACTGGTACGTCTTCATTTAGGACCTCCAACAAGCCACCGAGACCGCTTTTACGTTGGTCACTCGATTTGGGTACTCGAAGAAACTTGGAAATGTGGATCTGTCAACCAACTACGACAGCCTGTCCTCGGAAACCAAGCAAGAAATCGAATCGGAAGTGCGTCGATTGGTGGAAGAGGGCAGGGCTAGGGCCACCAAGATCCTGACGGAGAAGCGGAAGGAGCTGGAATTGCTGACCAAGGCATTGATGGAATACGAGACCCTGACCAAAGAGGAGATGGAAAAGGTTATCCGGGGCGAAAAGCTTGAGAAGTTGGAATCCAGCCCCTCAGCTCCGCTTAAACTGCCGGAGGCACTTCAGCCGGCCAGCCTGAACCCATCCACGCCAGCCTCTACCACCACCACGGCGAAATGAGTATAAGCATGTGCATGTGGCTTTGGTATTTTCTCTTGTCATGATCCAAAAGAAGTCCTTGTATTTTTCTTTTTCTTTTCTTTTCTAATGTACCATTTTATCTATACAGCTACGTAAGTCGCGAACACCTTCCTTTTCCTTTTGCTTTCGATATCATCGATCCCCTTGCTTCCCCTTGTGTCTCTACCCAACCTTATTCCTCTCTGGCCTGTTTTGGGATTGGTTAAGTGTCAATCGGCTTTCATTGGGTTTGCATTTCTCCCACGCTTTTCATCACCTCATCGCTCAGTTCCGCAGCAGCATTGTCATTATTTTCATTATCATGTAGGTATATCCGAGAATCCAGATGCGGCTGTAAAAATCGAGACCAAACAGCATTTCCGTTTTTCGATAGAAGGCAGAATCGATCGTACTACAGTTGTACAGCATGCATGTTAGTTTCAAAAGGGAATGAATAAAATCCATAAGTAATAATAATGACAATATAATGTCAAAGAAGGAACTAGCAACAGCCAGACCTGGGCTAACGAATCGCTGCGTATCCAGAGCGGGCGGACGTGACTTCCGTTCTCCCGCCGTGGATGGCTCGCAACCTGGAGGTGGGACGTTGTGTTGTCTCGAGCGCTGTGATTGATTTCTAACCCTACAACCTTCTAAGTTCCAGCTTAGTTGGCAGGGATCCTGGACGGAGCAACTGCCGGGCCTTCGATACTCATCCCGATAGGGCCGACCCGCGCGGGTGCCTGACGTGCTTATGCATGCGACATCCATGGACCAGAGACGGTCGACCCCGACCGTCGCGACCGGGGGGGCCGAAACCCTGGTCCTGGTAAGGACTATCACCACCAGCCAAAGCGACATACGTCGTCGCCAGACTAAGAGACGGCTTCTGACTTGCGTTTCCAGACGGCGGAGCAAGCCAAACCAGACGGGTCAGTCGAGCAATCTGTTTTTCCATTACATGATTAAATTATTATATTATTATTCTTACAGAGCCAACGGAGGCAGATTGATGTGAATAAGTTGATAAGAGGGACGAGTGATGATCCTGATTGAAAGATGTCTATCAAGCAGCGGTTGACCTCTCAAAAGTGATATACCATAGGAGAAGCAGAAAAAGCAAAGAAAGAAAGGAAATCAACACCCAATGCGCCTCCCGACAAGCAGAAGTCAAAGCTTTTGTCTATTCCCGTTTCCTCTTTTCCTTTCCCCTCTTGCGCAGAGCATTGGGCACATCGAGGGTTGCTCTTTCCCGATCTGACAGTCAGAGCGCCAACCCGACAGCGCCCGCTGTTTGTTTCACTTTTGCACTTGCCAGCAGAACACCCGCAGCCATCGAGCCTTCCCCACTGGGCCGTCATCTTCCCGGTATTGCGTTAGTCTTTGCCGCTTGAACAAACTCAGATCGAAGCATCTACCTAGGACCTGGTAGAGGGAAGGCAATCGAAGAGATGTCCGACAGAATCAGCGCATGGTTGTTCCCTCAGCTCTTGCAGTCCCCTGCGAGCCCGGTTTCGTTCTTTGTTAGCTCCTGCTTTCTTTGTTCCCGGCCGCTGATTGTGGCCGTCAAGACATCACAATAGTCCCAGTTCCTAATTCCGACAAGTCAAGGACAGGATGATCTCGAACTACGTACCGCAGTGTTCGTCGATCCGGTCTTCTCTGTTCGCGCCAAAATCTATTAGCAGGAAGATAAAACATTGAAAGCAGAAAAGGCCTCGACAGAAGAGGGTGAAGACTCACATTCTCACCACATTGAGAGGGCAAGTTTTGCCCGTCTGGGCGTATATGGAACACCATGCTGTGACCAAGTAACGGCGATGACCGCACCGGTAGTTCACTTGAATATGGTCACACATCGTCGACACACGACGCGATCGAAAAGGCGAAGGCAAATCTGTTGAGACGATTTCGCTCGCTCGCACAGTTACGTGCTTGAATTGGAGCTTGCGGTGAGAATAAATTTGAACGGAAAAATGTGTTCTGCCAGCCAAGCAGTAGTCTACAGCGGTGCACACACAGCATGGAAAACAAGCGATTTTCTAATGTGGGCTTTCGCAATCGAATCAAACTGAGAGGGCAACCATCGAGAGCATTCTTATGCTGCGCTGCTTGCAGTGCTCCATCTGAGCCATCTTGACGGGACAATCCGACGGGTCCGAGCCTTTCGACTTGTCCAGAACTTTATGGAGCGCTCGCTCCATGAAAGCTGTCATCCGTTGTCAATGCTCTGGAGACTGCTGTGTGCTAACCTTCTTCGGAGTCCAGCACCTAATCGTGGACGTCTGGCACTACGATAATATGTAATTATCGCCAGGGGCGGCTTCGATAGCCCCGTACTTCCTTCTCCCGCGCGTACCTGTCGTGCGCCACGGCACGACTCGAACAAGACCATTTGTGGTTATTTTTTACGTTAATTGATGTTTTAACAAAGGGGAACGATTCAGACCAGAACTTTTCTGGTCCATTTGCAAGCGCAGGTCAGTGCGACCATTGTTCTCTGCGACCTCGCACGCCAATTCAGGCCCGAGCTGGTCCGAGCCCGACATTCCTCCAGTACAAGGCTGCAGCCATCCGCGAAAAAAAGAAACTTAGTCCGCTGGACCTAGCCTTTGACGTTGTCGACTATCCTTGGTGCCAATTATGATGCACGTTATTGTTGGTGGGTTTTGCCGATAGAACAGCAAATACTGCGTTGGTGTACGGTGTGGGTGCATCTCGACAAGCAACAGAAAAATTCGAATGCTTATATTTTTTTTATATATTCTGGAGTCTGGCCACAGCGCATACCGTTGCCGTGGAAGAGCACCTCGAGGTTTCAAACGAATCCTGTACAAGGACCGTACAACGCCTTTATTTCGGTCGATATAGATATGCAAGTGTGGTGTGGGACTTCGCCCTAACGGACGGGTTACCGAGAGGTCTTAGGTCTCATGGAAGACCCATTGGCCCCAATGACAAGGCAGAACGGTTTGCTAGTGACGCTTGTTGTCAGAAGGCTTGCTATAGCTCGACTTCGACCCCCAGTGGAGGCGGGACAGGCATCAATAACGTTTGATTCTTCAGTGATGCAATTGCCTGTCCGTCCCCATGGGTTTTAAAGTGGAGCACGCATGAGAAGCGGTGGCATTAGCCTACATACAAGACAGCGACTTTGCTTCAGCCACGTACACGTCTCACCTCATGAAAATTCCATGGCATGACGCCGTTTGTTCTTTGTTTCTCTAGTGGGCTGTCATGCTCTTATCATTATCATCACGACTAACAACAAAGAGAGCTAGGGAGCGGGAATAACACCTACGCTTCCGGACTTGGCAGTTAGCACCATTGTGACGGCAGCGAAAGAGAAAGCTGACTATCCCAATCCTGGCCAGTGGCCCGGAGACTCATGTGGGACTCACAGTGGGAAGATCAGGAAGAAGGCAAGTTCCCCATCCTTGTCTGCACATCATCCTGCGGTTTCAGTTGGTACGGAGACCGTACCGATGCAAGCGCGTGCAGGGGTACCTCCAGGTCGAAAACATCTCAGACTCGCGTAGAGGAAAGAGGAGGAGATGAAGAAACAACGAGAAGATCAAGGCCAAGAAACGCATACAACGTGTCTGTATGTATGTATTATTATGGACTCGATGTTATATAAATTGCCCAGGACATATGACTAGGCTACTATATCGGTTAATGTGGGTATCACAAAATTCGCATGCTACACTGAAACCCAACAAAAAAAAATAGTCGCTGATAAAAATCTATCCAACCTTCACAATCTTATATTTAGCCAGAGTCCGTCGAGTCGGGATCGATCTCGCTCGTGTCCAGCCAGCCTCGGGACATCTCCACTGCCTTCGACCATTGTTTATACATCTTCGCACTCTCTTGCGGTGATAGGATCGGCTCAAAAGTGGTTGTGTTGGCACGGTTCATATGCTTCAGTTCGTCAAAAGTTGTCCAAATATCGATTGCGAATCCGGCCGCAATCGCAGCCCCCAGCGCGGTAGTCTCATGCATTGATGGGCGTTCCACAGGGATTTGAATGATATCAGCTTGGGACTAGAGATCGCACGTCATGTCAGTTTCACTCTGAAGTAGCATGGGAGCTGTCTGTCACGTGGAAACGACAGATCAGAGCGGAAAACACATACTTGCATGCAAATGTCGGAATTGCTCATCCCACCGTCCACGGCGAGTTCCGACAACTTATGGCCACTATCCTTCTCCATGGCATCTAGAATTGCTTTCGTCTGGAAGCAAGCGGCTTCCATGGTCGCACGGGCGATGTGCCCACGTTGTGTGTGTTGAGTGATGCCGACTGTACTTGTTAGCAGAAAGTTTCGAACGAGATTTTCGCTTGACCTGAACCGACGAGGGCGGAAATATGTCTTCGAGGTCGACTTACAGATAGTTCCTTTGGCATCATCGATCCAATACGGCGCAAACAGTCCACTGAAAGCGGTGACAAACACGCAACCGCCATTGTCTGGTACCGTGGCTGCTACTTCACTTACTTTGCGAGAATCACGGAAGAAACCCAGATTGTTCATGAGGAAAGAGATACCACTTCCTGCCACGGCGATACTGCCTTCCAACGCATAGATCGGTTTCCTGTGGGCTCCTAGTTGGAATGCGACAGTCGCAAGGAGCCCGTGTTTTGAGATCACGGGCTTTTCGCCAACATTATAGAGGAGGAAGCACCCTGTTCCATAGGTGTTTTTGGCGGACCCAGGAGTAAATGCACAGTGACCAACCAGGGCTGCTGACTGATCTCCCAAGCAGCTGGTGATGGGCGTGCCTCGAAGCGGCCCGATGGCGAGACGCCCGAACTCCTTCGGGTCGGACGAGGGGACAATCTTAGGAAGCCTGATCTTCTCTTTATCTATCTCGAAGAAGTTGAGTAGCCGGTCATCATATCTCAACTCGTGCAGGTTCATGAACATAGTTCGCGATGCATTCGTGACGTCGGTGACATGGACATTGTTCTCTCGACCGCCGTTAAGATTGTACAGCAGCCACGTATCGACCGTGCCAAACGCCAGTCTTCCCTCATCGTATGCTTTCTTCACTTCGGGATTATTCCGCAGAAGCCACACTAACGTGACTGAAGATGGATACGTTGACAACGGCAGACCACAGATGTTGATGAGGTCATCCGCCCCCTCTTTTCCCTTGAGTTCTCGCACCAGGTTCTTGGTTCGGGTGTCTGGCCATGCAATGGCGTTGTACAGCGGCTCTCCAGTCTCCCAATCCCACACAATGGTCGTCTCTCGTTGACTGGTGATGCCGATTGCTTCGATATCTGATTTCGAGTGGCCGAGCGCAAGGAAGGCCTTCATTGCTTCTTCCATACACTTCTCGACCGAGGCTACTAACTCTTTCGGATCTTGTTCGTGCCATCTGTGTGTACATGGAGTGGTCAGGATTTTTCATTTCGGAACAGACTTGCTCTGGAGACGTACCCTGGTTTTTCGTGGATTTGACGAAACTCTGACTGGTAGGAGGCGACAGGCACGCCTGTGCCGTCGAAGATGATGAATCGGGTGCTAGTCGTTCCTTGGTCAATGGCGCCAATGAAACGGTCCTTTAGATTATCTTTTCGGCGTCTCTCATCTTGGATAAGAGATCTATCTCCGTCGTGAGTCTCGGTCACATTGATACTCGTTTCACGAGGTCTGTCAGAGGCCATCGCCAAATGGAGTGTGCAGAATGAAGATGCAACCGGCCGCGGGTGCAATAAAGAGAATGGCAGAGAAATTTACGACTCTAAAATTGGACGCTACAGGAGATAAGGCTGGGGCGAGCGCAACAACGGTACGGCCCCAGATTGGTACAGTCTCAAGAAGCTTGTTTGGGCGGATCGTGACGTACGGATGATGATGACGGAGTGACTGTGCAGAGGTCACTACAGCCTGGAGGGAAAGGGAGAGACTGAAGAGGACAGAACAAATTGTACGACGGAGCTCAGGAAGAAAGAGAGCCCAGCAGAGCGGCGACGAGCATGCTTTAATCTACAAGGGTGGAACCTTGGACAGGCTCAATGCGAGGGCTGCAGCCTCCGGGACAGAGGCAGCACGGTACCTCACTCCCTCCTCCAGCTACGGCCTACATAGCCACTCACCCGGGTCGATTGCGCAGCTTCCATGGCGGAGAAGTGGGCGGGTGGGGAGGAACAGCGTCTGCTATGCCACCCGCACTGCTCCTTCGCCCTTGTGCCGTTCCTCCACCCCGCAAGAATGACGAGCATCTAGGCGGGGGAGAGAATTTCGGCTGGGGGCTGACTCCTGACCGATGTCGTCCCACTATCTCCTTTTTTTTTCTGATCAGGCGACCTCATCAGATGGGTCCACTGCAACGGCCAGGCCCTTTGCTCCTACATCTAATAATAATTTGTTTCCAACAGGAAGGTTTTGAATTTGCGTCGCTCCTGAACGTGCTTCTTCTCCCCACCTGTTTTCACTAGCCAAAAACATGCTGCGATCGGATTCGTACCGATCGGACTACGCTTGGGTAGAGAATTCTCTGCATGTGAACCGATACGGGCAGAATGCAGAGGACTGACTACAGAGTGAAGATTAATCTGTGCAGATTATTACTCCGGACGGCCCTTTCGATCGTCTCATTATCGATAACCGAATATCGGATATCCCCGTCTTGGAAGTTGACCCACAGCCGACTTGGTTATTGCGCACTGGTATTTTCTTAATCTAGACCCCAAACTAAATAACTGACTAGCTTAAGTATCCAGGGGCGCTTTTTTCGCGACTCTTTTTTTCCATCAATGGCAATCCGCCGACCGGCCGGGTAGGCTCGGCCTCTTATGACTCGGCAGGCGCCAGCGGAGCGAGCCAAGAATCGGGATTCCTCCCGATCTTAGAGCCTCGTCTCCGTTCCCGAACGGTCATGGGGAATACCGATCCATCATTGTTTTTCTCTGATAATGATGATAGTCGACTCGGGATTTTTCAGCATGATACATAGAAGTGTTGTGCTGACGGGATCGGCTTCGCCAAGGTCCCTAAAGACGGGCCGCGAATGTGCGCAGTTGGCACAAGAAGGCAGACAGAGACTGCTGAGTGCTTGACGTTTTTTCGCCTTTCTGGCCCGGTTGCGTAGATCCGGGCGGAGTACGGGAACTCACATGCACCAATAAGACGGAGTACTGTTGACAGATTCTGCCGAGGCTACACTCTACACGTCATTAGGTAGGTATTGAGGTAAGACAGATAAATGAGATAAACATAGAGAAGAAACTTGGAAAGAAAAGACAGGAAAATGAATGTAATCTTGTCTTTTGATCCTGGAATTGTCCTGAACTGTGAGGGGGAAAAAATGCAGTAAAATAGTCTGTACGAGAACTATTACAAAGGAAGACCTCTCGAGTACTACGGAGTACTCCGTAAGGGAGATGACTAAATTATTACATAAGCAGATAACACCGGAACCGGAAAAAAATTTGGACGTGCGGTGGATCGAACACCGGACTTTTCGCACGCGTTTGCCATGTATGCAAAGCGAACACTCTTCCACTGAGTTACACGCCCAAAACGGTTTAGTTGATTTTCAATTCTTTAATATATAAATTTTTTCCCATATTTCGCTTCGCTTTGGCGGCCTATGTCAGTTTGGATCTGAAGCTGGCTCGTTTGTGTCTGGCTGGTACGACTTCCATCAGGTCAAGTGCTGGCGGTGCTGAGATCTCTGGAGTAGAGGTCCAAAATAGATTCACTTCGTTAATGTATTAGAAGCAAATTTGATGAGCTCGCACTGTTAACGATGTGACACTGCCAGAGCGCCCATCCCTCTTGGAAAACTAAAGTAGCGAAGGAAGACGTATTCCATCTCTCCCCTGGTGTCCATGAGAATAGTATATGAGCGGCTATGCATAGATCTTATGCTGGCTCGACTGACGAGAACATGTTGCTCCGCACGAGGGCCAAAGGCCAAACAAAAGTATCACGTTTAACCTGCTTTTTTTCAGTGAGATTTCGATGAAAAATCTCTCAGAAGTCGCTTTTTTTTTCCGGCGCTACTGTAGATCAAAAAGTCCAAATAAGTGAGTTGTAATGACTGACCTTCTAATAACTACAGGCTTTGTCATCGCTGGGGAAAGTACAGAGTTGTTATTGCTAAAGCAAGTGCACACATATCTGAAGATGACCCCGGAGACTGGGCTTACTGATCACAACTGCGAATAGTTTATCCTTTGAAAGCTGAGCGACAAGCCTCCAAAAAAAAAGTCTTGAAGGCTGTAATGATCTTGAGATGTATTGAGGTTATTGTGGAATAGTGCAAAAAGAAGAATGGACGAGCGGTGGATCGAACACCGGACTTTTCGCAGGCACTTGGGTGCAAAGCGAACACTCTACCACTGAGTTACACGCCCTCGTTAATTTATTAGCTCTCCGCTATTGTTTTTTACCATAGGGAATGGCTCAGGCCAAGTAAGTGATGCTGTCCATTAAAGTATTTTTCAGCCAGCATCATCTTCTTTTACACCCCGTTGTTGCCACCGAGGCAGAACCTACGGAGTAAATCGTAGCTAGTCCAGTGGCGCTTTTTTTTTGCCATTGCAATCCAAATCCACTAGGTGACTGATGTCAGGCGCAGGTTTTGGATCAGATTCAACTTCGTTGCGAGTCAATTCGCATCGGTTGGGCCTGCGCAATAGCAGCCAACTGTCTGGTTGTCAAATCCTGCTTTCTTCTGAACGGTCGTATGGCTTCCAGCGAAAGCGGTCATATTATATACACTGTACGCTGCAGAGTGCTGATTGCGAGGTCAAGCTCCTCCGCGAGCTTCGACAAGGATGTGATATGATATCAGCAGAGCCCTTTCTTTTGGGGAATTTTCTCGACTCGTGTAGGCTTAAGCTTACTACTACTACTGGAACATAAGGGATGTCGGGAGTCTTAATATTAATAACTCTGGTAAGGATAAAAAAAAGATGATTTCCTACTCAAAGTGGGCTATGTCTAAGGAGGGCAAGAGGCCCTACATAAATTACCAGGATGAATCCTGACGGACGTCCATAAATTCTTTTAACATTCACTGCAAATAAGCAAAAAGAAACAAACAACAGCCCCTGCCTGGAATCGAACCAGGATTTCCGGAATCAGAATCCGACGTGATGAACCATTACACTACAAAGGCATTTGTTGAAATGAGGACGCAAATTTTCGTGTGCAAATTTTTTCTTTGATATCTGCGTAGAAAGAAAAAGAAAAGATAACGGAGAAAACGAAAATGAAAAAAGAAAGCCCCTGCCTGGAATCGAACCAGGATTTCCGGAATCAGAATCCGACGTGATGAACCATTACACTACAAAGGCATTTCTTGAAAGAAGCTTCGCAAATTTTTGATTGACAATCATGACTACCCCGCACGTAATTTAAAAACCGCCTAGCTTTTCGGACCCCAGCCCGATTAAGGAATGATATTGCTGCTCTTGTAATTTTCAGGGTAAAGAAGAATACGAACAAAATTCTAAAGGGAAACTGTGACGTGGCTGTTTTTCAATTAGAATACATACAGACCTTCGAGAAGATGCGGTAAAGCGTGATCGAATATTAGCAAAAAAAAAGCAATATGGCCTGTCTATATTCGACTACTCGCGATGATAGTTGGACTGATCACTGAGGTCTCAAAAGGACAGGACTCAGCGCCCCTCAACGGTCAACCTTCAGCTAACTAGTTCGGTCCATTGGTCACATGACCACAAAACCCCCGATCATACGATCGCGTGACTGACTAACATTCGGTCCGTAGGCTGACCTTCGGGCTTCGGCATCACATCACTATAGCATACAGACTGTTCCACTACTTAGACTAAACAAATTTTTGATTATAACTCCTACCCATGGATGGTTTACAGCCTAAGGGCAAGGCGCCAACCTTGCTGCACGATATTTTCCTAACTTAGAATTTTATCAAGATCCCAGATTACATAAGAAGCCTTTGTAGTGTAATGGTTCATCACGTCGGATTCTGATTCCGGAAATCCTGGTTCGATTCCAGGCAGGGGCTTTTCTTTTTTTCCCCATATTTTTTGTTTTTTTTTTCTTTTTATGTATATCTTGCCTGATGGTTAAGATAAACCACTGTGGAGACACTAATAATTTTGATGTTGATGTTTAAAGAAAAATAAGACAGAACTCTCACTCTAAGAGCATATAAATAGGTCTTATTTAGTGAAGCAGGGCTGCAGGTGAATATCGAGGCGGATATTGTCATTCGACGGTGAGGCCTGTACGGAAGTTTCTGGGAGAAGACCCATCGAATACCGCAGCACTGCTATCGGATGTCTGGGACAGGGGTCGAATGGAAACGAGAAAACCAGTGATACCTGAAGCTATCTACACGAAATAATCATCGCTGTATATATATATGCTCGATCCCAGGGGTCAGGTTAGTGATCGGGATGAACGACTCTACGGCGATATACAGAAGAGCGAATCACCCCAACCCACTACAGTGTATTTAATTTACAGCAAGTCTGGTATTATAAATCAGACAAAATTACAAAATCGATAGTGGGCAGTAGTAATAATAGTACAGTACAATATATAAATGTCGCCCTATCCTCTCTTCGCCTCAGTACAAATAGTTCACGCCTTAGGCACTACGTCTATATATTGTAGGTACTGTACGTATACAATATATTTTCATTTATTTGTCTTGGGCTAATCGATAATCATTGTCCATAATAGTCCAAACTTAGAACCAGACCAGAACGAGAGTATAATCAGACCTGGAATAATAGAACCTAGAATTGGTTGGATTGAAAATGGAACGATGGCCACGTGCTCATGCTCAATTAATATTTTGATTTTTTCCTCTGATTGATTGATTGATAGATACAGGTACTACACTAGCTATTACTACTCCTCTGCTTGGAATACAAGTATCGCAAGACATCTTATTGGGATTTGATTCGAATTTAAGTTGACATACAGATTCAAGGAAAGATTCTGGACAGGCTATTTGATCTATGACAAACGAAATAGCAGCGTCAGCTGGACGATTGGATTTTTTGGGTGACGGACAGATCCTTAATTTACATCAACAAAGGAAATTTCCATGATGGCGCTACAGTAAACTATAAACTAGGCACCTAACCTAACCTATCCTTTGCTCCAGGCACGCACTCCACGACCAACAGAGCGAATTAAAGCTTGCAGTGGTCGTTAGGGTTACGTGCTGGATAAGGTATTTACTCCAGAGAAGCCTCCTTCTCCTCCTGCTCCTTGCGCTTGGCCTCCTCAAGCTCCTTCTTGCGGAGGTACAGGAGTGCCTGGATCTTCTCGGTCATAGTGTGCTCGGAGGAAAGGCTCTGCAAGATTCTCTCGCGTCCGATCAGACTGGCGACAATGCTTGCGCCCACGACGAAGGTCAGCACGAACCGGTACATGCCGTACCAGTGAGGCGCCAGGCCGCGACCAGCCGCCCGGGCGTCGTTGTAGTACAGGAAGATGAACGCAAAGAACTGGCTGATGAGCGCATACTCCACGGGGAACAGCAGCGTGGGCCAGGCCACCGCCGGAGCGATGCAGCCAGTCGCGTATCTCCGGAAGCCGTGCTTGCCGCCGTATCCAGCCCACTCAAGACCCCAGTGGACGGCACCGAGGAAAGAGAGAATCTATCAATAGTTCGTAAATTAGAAAAGAGTACTATCCAAGAGGCCGTCGCGGCAGCAGCTTCGTCTCGCTACTTACCACAGCACCGTAGCCGACCTGGATGGGCTCCATCAGGTGCAGCATGAGTTGCGCAGTGTCGCCGGAAATCAAGAAACCGCTGCCGGTGGTGGCATTGTTGTTGATTTCCCAGGCCAGGTAGGCAGTGTCCAGCGAAGTCACCAGGTAGGGGACCACGCCGGCCAGACCGAAATACAGAGCCTCCTTGGGGACTTCGTGGAGGGAGAAGGTCTCCTTGATGGTTTTCTGGACGAAAACAACTTAGCATGCTGTCGACCAACGCCCTTCGTCCTGATTTCTATACGTACCACATCGCTCTTAATACTGGCCATCATGTCCACGTCTTCCTCTGGGGGCTGCTGCTCATCCTGTGCGGCTGTTAACATACAATGCACCTGGCACCACACTGGGCGGGAGATGTCCTGCCTTCTTGGCCACTGTCGAGTTGTAGCGCACCAGAGCGGTGGTGACGGGCCGGCGGACGGCCAAGGAAAGATTCGGAGCAGAGGTCAAGCGGGCGGGTTGGCGGGCGGACGAGGTCAATTGGGCCTTGAAGACGCCTCTGGGGATGGAAGAGCGGATAGCAGAAGCATTGGCGCTCGACGCAGCCCGGAAGGCCGCGCGGGCAGCGGCGGTGCGAAAGAGCATGGTCGATGACAGAGGTCGAGCAAAAGCTGCGGGAAGATTAGGAAACGACCGGGACAGCCGGCGGCAGGTCCAATTGACCTGAAAAGAGCAGAAGAGGGGGAATTACGGAGTGGAGATGAAGTAGAAAGGCTCTCGAGAGCTCGAGCAGGGCTCGTGGGACGGAGGACGCAGTGTCGACGAGGGAGGAGAGGTCCTGGTGGAAGGCCGAACAGTGGTGATGTGAGCATGAGGTGCGTCTCGCTGCTCTTCGGCGGACCGGATCTGCCGAGTCCGCACGTGCTGCCTCAGGCCGCAATGCATGCCTGGGCGGTGGCATGCATTCTCTGCGCTGGCGTCATCACCCTATTATTTTTTATATATCAATATATTATTATGTTGGCCTACTATTCAGCATATTCGAGGCTTATAGTCCCAAATATCAGGTTTAGGCCAATGGAAGTGCAGCTCATTTGCATGTCTACGCTGTCGTACTGCCGTACTCGATCGAGATGCCAAGTGATATTCTTGTCTTTACGTGGCACGGCGGATACTATACTCTTCTGAGCATCGTTAGTCGGTTCCAGAATTCGAGTGCACTGTGTATTTTTTTTATCCGTCTCTTTGAATGCGGGATTCCCGCAGTAGACGGACACGTAGAGCTGTTCTGTAGTACAATGCAATCTCTGCCTCAGGTTGTAAATTCGAGAAACCCACAGGGTTGTCCACCGTAGAACTGGCGTTGCTTTGCTGGCCTGGCTGCCTGGTGGATGCGTGGCTGTTCTGGCCGCCAAGGACGACGTCACAGCCAGCAAAACTCCCCGCGGCTGCTCTGCAGCTATGCGAAAAACAATCGACCTGCGGATGCCCCAGATCTCGCTTGCGTCCTCAGCCCCTGCAATTGTGGAGGACGATCCCATCCTTGCTACCCAACTCCACTCCCGCTTCTAGTCGTCACGGGCGTTTCTCGACCTCTGCAGTTCGGTGATTGAGCTGCTGGCCGCTCGTTTCCCGCCAGCTCTGATCGCTGCCTTCGATGCGGAGTGCCCCAACAGACTGAGATCCAAGGGGTTTGCCACCATCGACTAATCGACCAGAGGCCGCGTTGGATGAAGTAAAGAGCGCTGGTTGTGAAAGTTCGCTTACTCACCTGTGACTGATGACGTGTGGGATGCCGTGAAACTCGTTCCTTCAGGAAACACGCGCTGACTGGTCGTGATTTTTTAGTATCAATCCACGGGACAGCTTCCCCCGATCCTCGAGCACGATCCGTATAGACGGTGCGACACTTGATCCTCTGGTGACTCGCATAGCGGTTTAAGTTGGTTCTCCCCGGCCTGGGTCACGGCCTCCCCCTGCCGCCATGTTGGAGGGCGTCGTTGCAAACCTGCTCAACCGCTTCCTGGGCATGTACGTCAAGAACTTTGACGCCAAACAACTCAACATTGGCATCTGGTCTGGCGATGTCAAGCTTCACAACCTCGAGCTGCGAAGAGAGGCCCTGGACCAGCTCCGTCTGCCCCTCAACGTCGTCGGTGGCCACCTCGGCCAGCTGACCCTGTCCATCCCGTGGTCGAACCTGCGAGGGAAGCCCGTCAGGGTTGATATCGAGGATGTCTTTCTTTTGGCGGCGCCCAGGGAAGATGTGGACTATGACCCAGAGGAGGAGGAAAAGAGGACGCACGCCATCAAGATGGAAAAGCTGGAAAGCGCAGAGCTCCTGAGGGAGCGGAACACGGAGGGTATGAGCCAAGAGGAACAACGCCGGAACCAGAGCTTCACGCAGAGTTTTATTACGGCCATTGTCGATAATCTGCAGATCTCGATCAAGAACGTCCATTTCCGGTACGAGGATTCGATCGCTTCCCCTGGCCATCCCTTTGCCGTCGGTGTCACGCTGAAGGAGCTGAGTGCGGTCAGCACCGATTCTGAGTGGAACCCTACCTTCATTCAGTCTACATCGGGCACAACGCACAAGCTGGCTGTTCTGGGCTCCCTGGCCGTTTATTGGAATACCGACGCCGAGCTGCTGGGAACCGGTCGCGGCGCAGACATTGGAGCCGAGGCCCAGGGAATCAGCTATGATGAGCTGATGTCGAAGCTCAAGGAAGGCATCGAGCTGGATGAGAGAAACCAGTACATGCTTCGTCCCGTCAGCGGTCGCGCCGGTCTGGAGATGGATAAGACCGGGAAGCTAGACCGTCCCAGGATAAAGGCACGCCTTCTATTTGATGAGCTGGGCTTCGTCCTGGATAGTGATCAATACCGTGACATCTTGATGTTAGTGGATCTGTTCCATTACTTCATTCGTCACCAGGAATACAGGAAACTCCGGCCCGCAAGAAGTCCAAAGGAGGATCCTCGAGCCTGGCTGAAGTTTGCTGGCAACGCCGTTCTGAGTAAGATTCATGAGCGGAACCGCCGATGGACCTGGGACTACATTAAGGAACGAAGAGATGACCGAATTGCTTACATCACTCTGTTTAAGAGGAAGAAGAGAGGGGAGACGCTATCCCCTGACGAGGCGGCGGAATCGGATCGACTCGAAAGAAAGTATAGCTACGAAGACCTTCGGTTCTGGCGATCGCTGGCAAGGAATCAATTGCGAAAGGAGAACGTCGGGGTGCAGAAGCCAGCCCGACAGCAAACCTGGTCTGAGTGGATCTGGGGCTCCAAGAAGCAGGAGGACGATACCACCATGACAGAGGAGCAGCGCCAGGAACTCTACAATGCCATTGACTGGGACGAGAAAAAGGCCCTTGCGGAAAGCGTTGAACTGCCCCGAGAGTCCGTCAAGATTCAAGTCAATTGGAGTCTCCGCGCGGGTAGCTTGACTTTGAAGCGTGATCCGCACGGTGCCGCGACTGAGATCATGAAGCTGGTGTTTGATAAATTCAGGGCCAAGGCTCTGCAGAGGCCGGATTCTTTCTTCGTGGACTTGGAACTAGGGGGCTTAAGAGTCTACGACGGAACCACCCAGGGCAGCCTCTTCCCTCAGATTGTCCGAGTGAAGGACTCGCTCCCCGAACCCAAGGATAGCGATTCCGAAGATTCAGAAGCTCAGTACCTCGATGCTGAGGAAATCACTAAATATGTGGATGAAGAAGACAGTTTGTTCCATCTCCAGCTCGAACAGAATCCACTTGACAGTGACGCCGATTCGGCCATAAAAGTTAAGCTAAAGAGTATCGAGGTTATTTACAATCCAAAATTCCTCGTGGAAGTTGTGCGCTTCTTCAAGCCTCCGGAACGGCATATGGAGTCTATCGGAGCCCTTCTCGACACCGCAGGTGCTACGGTGGAGGAGATCCGACAACAGACTCGGGCCGGCTTGGAGTTTGCGCTGGAAGAGCACAAAAAAGTGGACGCCCACTTTGATCTCCAAGCGCCTCTTATCATCGTTCCAGAGAGTATTACGAGAGAAAGCTCTATGTGCTTGATCCTCGATGCCGGTCATATCAGTGTCAACAGTGAGTTGGTCGACAGAGAGACCATGAAGGAGATTCAGGCCAAGCAGAAGAGGCAATATAGCGAAGAAGACTACAAGCAGCTTGAGGACCTCCTGTACGACAAATTCCTCATCAAGCTCGACTCGACCCAGGTGCTTATTGGTCCCGGGATCGAAGCAACCAAGTCACAGCTTACTTCTGATGTGCCTTCGAAGAACTTCCACATCATTGATCGTATCAACGTTGACTTTGTCCTCGAGCTCTGTATCGTCCCACAATCAACGGAGCTTACGCGAACGCGGGTTTCTGGCCATCTTCCGGAGCTGCATGCGTCCATGTCGGACAAGAAGTACAAGAATTTGATGAAGTTGATCGACATTGCCATCCCGCGTTTTGATGAAGAAGATGAAGAGTCGAGTTCCTCGTCAAAGGATCCATCCGAAAAGCCAGCGGATAAGACCACGGCTGTCGCTAATAGAGCGCGATCATCTTCGTTCCAACCGTCGAGTACGAGAGAAATTCCGCTTGTCGACGTGGATTCCGATGTGGAAGATTCTGGCAAACGTCAGACAAAGAAGACCGAAAGGCCAGTTAGCTTGCACAGACGAGACTTCGAATTCAAATTCACTGTCGGTAAATTGCGCGGCTCGCTATTCAGAGCTGACCCCAGAGACGAGAACCCTGACCAATTGTTGGTGGAGCTGGTGGCGGAAGGCTTCGAACTGGACTATTACACGCGGGCATATGACATGGTAGCTGAATTGCTTCTCAAATCTCTGAGCGTAGATGATCATATTGAAGAAAACCCAGCTCCCGAGTTCAAGCAGATCATCTCTTCGAAGGGGTTCAACGCAGAGGAAGACAAGGACTTGTTCAATCTGAAACTTGTTCGTGTCAAACCAGAGTCTCCGGAATTCGAATCGACCTTCGAAGGCATTAATACGAATCTGGACATCGCCGTCTCTACGATCAATGTCATCGTTACCAGGAAAACACTTCTCACGCTTTTGGACTTCATTTTGCTCACGTTCACTAACCCTGATCAGCCAAAAGCTGCTCCGCAACAAGCAGACAGCGCTGTTGAGAACGTCCCTCAAGAAGAGCAGCAGCCACAGCAAGCCGGGAAGATTCGTATCAAGTCGAACCTCAAGAGTATTGCGCTGATCCTCAACAATGATGGGGTTAGACTGGCGACGCTGAGTTTGAACACTGCGGATGTCGGCATTTTCTTGGTTGGCCGGACTATGCAAATCCAGTCTCGGATTGGAAGCTTGACATTGATCGACGATGTGAACACGGGTGCTTCAGACGATTCGGCTCTTCGCAGACTCCTAACGATTGAGGGAGAGGATTTCGCCGACTTTAAGTATCAAACATTTGATCCCGAGACGGAAGATTACCCTGGCTACGACTCGGAGGTCTTTTTGAGATCTGGCTCTATCAAGATCAACTTCCTAGAGGAGCCTTACAGGAAGATCGTCAATTTCCTGGTGAAATTTGGCAAGATGCAAGCAATATTTAACGCAGCCCGTCAAGCTGCGGCCAACCAAGCGAACCAGTTACAGGAGAATGCCTCGCGCATGCGATTTGATATAGTTGTTAGGACCCCGATCCTTGTTTTCCCCCAAGTCATGAAAGATGACCGCCCACGGGATACGATCACTGCTCATCTGGGTGAGATCTATGCCAGCAATACCTTTGTTCCCTTAGATGACCGCAAAGGTAGCCCTGCTGTCAACATGATATCTACGGGAATTCGCAATATTTGCCTCACATCTGCTTTCCATTTCGAGGATGGAACAAGCGAAGAGCTGGAGATGATCCAGAAGGTCAACCTGGATTTCAGTGTATGTTATCTCGAACATCAGCCAAACCAGCCGCGTCCAGATATCGAAGCGGAAGGGTCTATGTCTCCGATAAATCTCAGGATATCGCAAACCCAGCTCAAGTTCCTGCTGGAAATTTTCAAATCAGTACCGGGAGCTTTCACCCCAGATAGTGAGCAACAGGAACTTGAAGCTATGCAGGCTCTTCCACCGGCAACGACAGAGCCAGTCAGAGCTTCCTCCGAAGCCAAAGAGAAGTCGAAGCTGACCCACCAGGCGCCTGAGATTGACTCGGACAAGGAAACATGGGTGAAACTTGACATGATATTCAAGGTCGATAGCATCGGCCTAGAATTGATCCAGGCCCAGGAAAACCAGCCTGTTGGTCGACTGGAAGATTCCAGTCTATCAAAGTTCTCATTGAACGACACGAGGGTCAAAGTACGCATGCTGAGTGACGGGGCTTTGGAGTCAGAGCTCCTGATCCATTCATTTTCGATCAGAGACAGCCGCGCGCAAGAGACCAACAAGTTCAGGAAAATCATGTCTCTCATCAACAATGATGTCCAGCAACAATTTATGGCGAACATCTCAATGTCTCCCGGGCCTGATAAACATCTTATTGTCATGACCACCATTGATAGTCCGCGCATTATATTCGCATTGGACTACTTGGTTGCTCTTCAGTCGTTTGCAAATGCGGCATTTGCGACAGAGGCGCCGATGGAGGTCGAGGGGGTTGATGAAACCTCGGAGTCTGACACTACCTCGAGTGTCGCTGCCAGTAGAGACAGGTCTTCTGCAGTTTCGTCGGGTCAAGATACTGCGCCAAAAGAAGGCCAGATGACAGTCTCATTTAGAGCCGACATTGTCGATGCTCAGGTCATTCTGATCGCGAACCCCACTATCGCGAATACGGAAGCTATTGTCCTAGGCACGAAGCAGATACTTTTCTCCCACCAGAATGTCTCGACTCTGCAGATCAACAAGGTTGGCATGTTCCTTTGTCGCATGGACAAGTTTGAAACCAGTAGGCTCCGGATCCTGGATGACTTTACCCTTGAAATGTCCCTGGATAGCCGCCCCCAAGAAAAAGGATCGACAATGACCAATATCGACGTGCATGTTGAACCCCTGATCCTGCGGTTGTCACTTCGAGATATTCTTATTGCCACCCAGATCATGAACAAGGTATCTGAAATGACCACGCGGAGCACGCAAGCCCGAAAGGGCGATGAGCCAAAGAAAATCAAGGAGATCAAGGGTGATGATGCGAAATCTTCAAAGGGACGAACCGCTGGAGCCAAGCAGAAGTCGACAGATGTTGCTTCAAGAGGGAGCCAAGTCCGCGCTGACGTGTTCGCTCCCGAGCAAAGGCTTGCACCTCAACAATCAGCAATCATTAAACGGGAAGAGCTCAGCGCTCAGATTGACGGCATCAGAGTTATTCTCATAGGTGACTTGCACGAATTGCCATTGCTTGATTGGAGTGTCAAGAAATTCAACGTCGATGTCCGAGACTGGTCCTCGACCATGAATGCAGATACCAGCTTTGATACCTTCATCAACGTGTACAACTTTTCAAAGTCGGCTTGGGAACCTTTAATTGAACCTTGGCAACTTGGGTTCCACATGGCCAAAGAATTGAATCCGGATATTCTATCGATAGAGGCCTATTCCCACAAGACACTGGAGCTGACGGTCACTTCTGCGACTATAGCCCTTGCATCGAAGTCGCTCCAAGTCCTGTCTACTGATGAGGATGTTCTTTCCAAACCAAGAGGTGCTGATGCTCCTTATCGGATTCGCAACTATACCGGCTTTGACCTTCATGTGTGGGCAGATGTCGGGACCGAAGAGGGCGGACCAGCAGCGAAACTCAGCGATGGTGAGGAATATCCATGGCGTTTCGAAGATCCTACCGCCATGCGTGAGAATCTTACGCCCGAAGGCAACGCGGGTCTGGTAGGTGTCAAGCTTGAAGGAAGCGGCTTCGATAGTGTCAACCGTATTCCTGTCATTCGGGAAGGTGAAACACTGTACAACCTTAAGCCGAGGAAAGACAAGGTCCTGCATAAGTTGCTTGTCGATGTCAGGTTGGGTACAGACAACGTCAAGTATATAACGTTCCGCTCTCCCTTGCTCGTCGAGAACAATACCCAAATACCGGTTGAGCTGGGTGTGTTTAGCCCTGACGAAGGTCATCTTCTGAAGATCGAGAAGATCCTCCCTGGTGACGCTCGCCCTGCACCAGTTGGATCCGCGTATTTACATCACCTCCTTGTTCGGCCCGATCAAGGGTTCGGATATGACTGGTCCAACGAACAGCTCTTCTGGAAGGACCTCTTGCGGCGACCGACGCGAACCATCACATGTCTGAGTGAAAATGGGCAACAGTCTCCTCCTTTCTACTTCCAGATGAATGCATCTTACGACAAGAACGACCCTCTCACCAATCATTATCCACACATGAAGATTCGGATTTCAGCCCCTGTCGAGATCCAAAATCTGCTTCCATATGACTTTAAATATCGCATCTACGACAAGAACACAAGGAAGGATTGGACCAATTTCTTGCGGAAGGGTGGAGTCAGTCCCGTGCATGTCGTCGAGCTGTCACATTTGCTCCTTCTCAGCATCGATTTACAGGACACAGTATTCAAGCAAAGTGACTTCGCCATTATCAATGGCAATGCGCAAGATTTCAGAAGAGAGGATGTCCTGTCATTGAAGGACGAGCGGGGCATACAATTGAAATTAAAGCTGCACTATTACAATGTTCCTGATAGTGGCGGCGCTTTCAAAGTCAGCGTGTACAGTCCGTATCTGATACTTAACAAGACGGGGCTGAGTATGGAAATTCAAAGCAAGGGTTTCCTCCAGTCCGCAAGGTCATCAGCGGGGCAAGGAATCAATACCGACCCGAACGGTGGACGGGCGCTCCCGTACATGTATTCTTATCCCACAGATGACCCGAAAAACCGATCTATTCTGAAGGTCGGCGACTCAGCCTGGAGCAAACCGCAGAGTTTTGATGCGATTGGCAGTACATTCGAGGTTGTACTCCCTTCAAGAACAAGCAGATCGGAATTCCACGCTGGAGTGTCCGTCACAGAAGGAGAGGGCAAGTACAAATTGACAAAGGTTGTCACGGTTGCCCCCAGGTTCATCCTCAAAAATAAATTAAGCGAGGATCTCCTCGTTAGAGAACCTGGCTCGTCCAACGTTATTGCTATGAGAGCCGGCGATCTAGTGCCTCTTCGCTTTTTGCGTCAGGTCCCAGAGAAGCAGCTATGTCTGTGTTTCCCAGGCGTCAATAACCAATGGTCGTCTCCTTTCAACATCGTCGATGTGGGCACGATACATGTAAAACTCGCCAAAGCAAATCAGCGACAGCGACTTATCAAAGTCGAGATCGTCATGGAAGGAGCAACGCTGTTCCTTCACTTCAGCATGGAGACTAAGCATTGGCCATTCTCTATGCGTAATGAGAGTGACATGGAATTCATGTTCTTCCAATCTGTAAGTGTCATGAATATTTAACTACAGTACGTGCAGAACTCTCTACTGACGAACCCCAGAATCCCAACGTCGAGGAAGATGAGGAAGAGACCACCAGTGGGTGGCGGCCAATTCGTTACCGGCTGCCACCTCGGAGCATCATGCCATATGCCTGGGACTATCCAGCTGCGAAGAACAAGTCTCTCGTGCTGACCTGCAACGGGAAGGAAAGACATATCAAACTTGCCGAAATTGGAAACCTGATTCCTATGAGAGTTCCTGCCAACGGAGGTCAAAAGATCATTGACCTCAATATAGTTGCTGATGGGCCTACTCAGACATTGGTTCTTTCTAACTTCAAACAATCCAAGAGCCTTTACAGACAGCAGAAGGCACAGACGTCTCAAACAAGCGTTGCGTCGGGCTTTGAAGTCAAAGAGGAAAATTCGGACGTCACTTTCAAAGCTCAGCTCCGCTTAGGTGGTGTGGGCATATCTTTGATCAATCAGACCATGAAAGAACTGCTTTATTGCACTTTCCGCGAAATCGAGCTCAAGCTGCGGGAGTCCATGGTATATCAGACGCTGAATATGACAATAAAGTGGATACAGATCGACAACCAGCTATACGGAGGCATCTTCCCGATTCTCTTGTACCCGAGTGTGGTCCCTAAAACTGGTAAGGAGATGGAGGCGCATCCTATATTCCAGGCCATGGTCACGCGGGTGAAGGATGATTCGTACGGTGTGCTGTACATCAAGTATGCCACAGTGCTTCTCCAGCAGATGACTCTGGAGTTGGACGAAGACTTTGTATTTGCCATGATCGAATTTGCGAAAGTGCCAGGTGCTTCATGGTCTGAGGAGCAAGAAGGGAAGCTTTGCGATGAGAGCCTGGACATTCCGGAGCCGAAATACGAAGACGCTGGCCATGACGTCTATTTCGAGCTCCTGCACTTGCAACCCATGCAGGTGGACATTTCTTTCATGCGTACGGAGCGGGTAAACGCTGAAGACAAACTGCAGCCGTCAAACCCATTCATGTTCTTCGTCAATGTGATGACAATGTCCATCGGAAACGTGAATGACGCGCCAATCCGCTTGAACGCACTGATGCTTGAGAATGCTAGGGTCTCCATTCCCTTGCTTATTTCCAATATCCGAAAGCACTATACCCAGGAATTCCTTCGCCAGATCCATGTCGTCATCGGGTCCGCTGATTTCCTTGGAAATCCTGTAGGCCTGTTTAACAACATCAGCTCCGGTGTGGCGGACATTTTCTACGAGCCATACCAGGGACTGGTCGTTACAGACCGGCCGCAGGAACTGGGTTATGGCATCGCCAAGGGTGCCAGCAGCTTCATCCGCAAATCGGTGTTCGGTTTCTCCGACAGTATGGCGAAGATCACAGGAAGCATGTCCAAGGGACTTGCAGCGGCCACCCTCGACAAGGAATTCCAGGATCAGAGGCGCATGTCAAAGGCGCGGAACAGACCGAAACATGCACTTTACGGCATCACCTCTGGCGGCAACGCATTCGCAGCCAGCTTGGCTAGTGGTATTGGGGGCTTAGCCCGCCATCCACTTCAGGGCGCAGAGAAGGAAGGCTTCCAAGGGTTTATGAAAGGCGTTGGTAAGGGCGTACTGGGAGTCGTCACCAAGCCGGCTATTGGAGCCTTTGATCTTGCTTCCAGTATGTATATCTTCTCTTTTCACTAGCCTTTGATACTAACGGCCGTGGCAGATCTTGCGGAGGGTGTTCGAAACACTACCACTGTTTTCGATTCAGAAGGCTTGGACCGCGTCCGACTTACCCGGTTTATCGGCATGGACGGCATTGTGCGACCTTATTCTCAGCGCGAAGCTCTCGGACAATTCTGGCTCAAGACCACGGATGACGGCAAGTATTTCAACGAAGACTACATCGCGCATCTTGAGCTCCCGGGGCGGGATATGCTGGTGATGTTGACGTACGACCGGATCATGCTCGTGCGCTCGCAGAAGCTTCGCACCGAGTGGGATATCAAGCTCACAGACATCCAAACGATCTCCAAAGAGCGGACAGGGATGAGCATCACACTGAAGGGAGGTGCCAATGGGCCATTTATTCCGGTCCAGGACGAAAGTTCCAGGAATTGGCTATATAAGCAGATTGCCATAGGTACGAGGACTCGTTTTAAACTCAAGATAACCTGACTGACTGACTGACTTTTATATAGCCGTGAACGCGTTCAATGAGAAATACAATGCGAAGGGCTAATAATGACATTTATCTATACTTGACGAGGTTACGCTGAGATGGTTCCAGAGATTTTTATTTAATGAGTTCAATGTAATGCGCATGATGCATGTATGTCTGTATGTATATACATTCCATAAATAAATAAAAGATAAATAATCAAGCACGACCCCCACTTCTCCTGAAAACGATATACAATATGCCAATGTTAAATTCCCATCCTGGTTGTTCTAAGTAGTGTCTACATGTATAGGAAGGAAACAGCTATGTATACGAGGAAGGCATTAATATATTCATCATCGTTTACCACGAATTCTATCTATTCATTATAATTATATGCAAGTTAACAAGGACTCTCTTTATCAAGAACAGAGAGATATTAGATAGATAGAGGGTATCATTTATTCAATCAATCATGCTATCTGTCTGGTCTGTCTATCTGTCCGTACATATCCCAATCCCTACCAAAAAAAGTATTTAAAACGCATTGTGCATGTAGGCATGCATGGTATACACTGTGATTATTAAACCCTTTCCCCTTCTTTTTTTTTTCCTTTTATCACACACACACACTCTCTTGTTTATGTTTATTATTTTTATCTACCCTCCGCACGCTCCACCAACCGATCCTCAAGCCCAACCGGCTCCCAGACATCGCGCGCCTTGCGGCTCTGCGCCCAGACGACGTCGTCCTGCAGGAAGACCACAACGCCGCCTTTGCCCGTCGCGCTGGCCGTGATGCGGAACAGAGGCTGGCCGTTTTGCGGATGGGCCTCGCGCAGCGGCAGGATGATGAGCCCCTGCTCGGCGCACCAGCTCTCGACGATGTCCTTGAAGGCGATTTCCTGGGGAGGTTTTGGCTTGGGAGGTGCGGGTGCAGGAGCTGCTGCTTTGTCTTTGTCTGGTTGAGGGAATCCAGCGGCGACAGAGGGCTGCTGTTGGCTCGCTGGGGCGGTATCCGGCGGTGGGAGCTCGGTCGCTGCGCGGTCGCCCAGACGAGATGCCAGGTCCATCATGCGCAGGCCCTTGGTCCATTCGTCGTCTACGACGGCCAGTTCGTTGATCTCCGTCGGGATCTGGGACCGCCACCACGAGAACCATTCGCCGACTTCCTCGTAGTTGGGCTCGTTGGTCAGCCAGATGTAGAGGATGTTGTGCCACTTGGGGAAGAATTCGGCCACCAGTAGCAGGCCCAGCACGTTGGGCTTGTAGTAGTCCTTCCAGGCGAGCACGTCCTCGAGGGCCGTGAGATCCTGGTCTTGGGGGTTGATCTCGAATTCCTCCCGTAGGTGTCTCGCCAGTCGGGGCAGGAGGTGATTGCGCAGAGCAACGTCGAACTCGGATCCCAGAGCCTCTTTCCACAGGTCGATCCCGCCCACCAGTCCTTTGCGCAGGTCCCAAGTGTCCAACACCACCCGGAATTTGCGCTTCACGTCCGACAACAGGCCGGTCGCGTGTTTGGGATCGGTGTGCCGCTCATCCAGATACTGAAGCCAGGTGAATAGCCACCACGGGAAGCGCGAACTGTGCTTAGACGAGTCGGGATGCCGTCGGCTGCTGCGTGGCTTCCACTCCTTGATCGCGCTGCTCAGCTTGGGGACCACCACCTGGTCGAGCACGTTCGCATAAACGAACGGCGGCACTACGTCTTTCCATGCAACGACCAGAGCCGTGGCCGGTGAGGGATCATAAACGTCCCAATCGTTCACGAGCACGGAGCGCACGCGAGGAAGCCATTTGGAGTAGATTAGGGACTCGTAGGACGTTGTAGACTGTCGTTGTCGCTCCTCATCACCGCCACGCTTTCGGCAGAGAAGAGACTGGAGACGTCGGAGACTGTCGACCAGATACGTCGGATCTTTCAAGGGCTCCCACTCTTCCATCGCCTTCTGGAAAAGCGGGTGGATGGCGGCCACGGCCGCATCGGAGAGTCGGTATTCATCAATCACTTCCCGGTATTCCGCTTCCAATGCTTCCAACTTGTTCGTCACGGCCTCGAATCGAGCCGTCACGTCATCCAGCGGATCGAAGATCTGTAACGCTTCCACAGCCGACACTAGCGCCGTGAGTTGCTCCATCTTGGCCTGGTAGGCATCTATCTCCTCGATCACCTGTGCCTCCTCCACCTCGATAAACTTCTTCCTTTCCGTCAGTCCTTTCCATTCATCGACGAACGCTTCCAGATCGTGCCGGGCCCGCCGTGCAATCTTGAGTGCCTCGCCTTCTCCCTGGTTGACGAATTCCATGGGCGTCATCAAACCCGCTGTGGACGTCAACACCCTCTGCTCCTTGCCTGTGGCGTCGACCAGCGACTTGAGAACGTTGGGGACCTCGAGGCCAGCTGCATCCGCTTCGATTTCTCGAGCTGTTCGGAAACGCGGTTTCGGGGGCCCTGCTGGGGTGCCCGCTCCGCTGCGGCCCTCACGTCTGCGCTCTTCCTTGCGCTTCTGACGCTGCCTGCGCTCCTCATCCGAACTGTCTTCCAGAATCTCTCCCATACTGGCTGCCTGTCGTTTTTCTTCCTCCCTGGCCTGCTTTGTCTTTTCCCGTATGGCACCTAGACCGACACCCTGGGGGCGTGCTTGAGCTTCAATGGGGTTGACGATACCTTGCCCACTGGCGCCCAATCCTTGACCCTCGACGTAACCCATTTTTGCCATCATGCGCGCTGCAAACGAGTTCCCGCTCAGTAACGGGCCCCCTTTAGCGCCGCCGCCTCCTCCTCTATTTGAAGCTGCTGTGGCCGTGTTCGTCGCCATGTTGTTCCACGCGCTACGGCGGGCGCTTCCCAGGCCCGATGAGGGAGGAGATTCTGAACGCGAGGAAGCGCGCGTAAACCCGCGGAAGCCAAAGGCTGGCCGAGAAGCCTCTTCTTCATCCGACGAGCTCATGTCTGCGATCTTGCGCTTCTGGCCAGCATACGGCGGCGATGGAGGTGGCGAGTCGGAGTCCATGTTCGCGGATCCGCGATAAAAACCAGAGGGCGAACGCAACAGGTTCGAGCAGTGTGCAGCCTGAACGGGAACAGGGCCCTCACAAAGTAGTCTGCGCGGACATCTGGGACCCCCGAGAGCAAAATTTTCGAGGCGAGGGTGGTGAAAGAACGCGCCTGGTTGCCTTGTGTGTCGGTGTCTTAGCCCTCAGATCTGAAATGTTGCGGAGCTCTGCTTATCCGCCGGAGCCGGAAAAAGTAATCTGCCGTATACCCGAGCCCGACCGACGATGACGTTTTGTTTGCCTATAGTCGGCCAAGCGCGATTATTAACGGGCCCTCGTCCTCGTCCCCGTCCGTTGCTCTTTCAATTGCTCCTCAGAGCTGTACGGGCACACTCTCTCGATCAGACCAGATCACGTCCATTGTCTGTCTCACAATGTCTGCCTCCCTCGTTCGCTCTTCGACCGCCCGCGCCGCCCTGCGCGCCGCAGCCTCGACCGCTCGCCCAAGGGCGGCCGGACTTGCGGGAACGAGCTTTGTCCGGAACAAAGTTACCCTCCCTGATCTTTCCTGTACGTCTCACCTCATGGTCCCCTGGGTGTAGTGATGCATGTCAAATATTGCCCTGCATTGTCCTCTGTCTTATCACTTCCCCTCCATGGTTATGATGCTTGTGACGGATGCCCCTCCCTTATGTCCGGCAGCCGTCCAGTTCCGATGCGAAAGGAAACAATCATGACCGGTACTGACCTTCTATCCCTCCGAACCAGATGACTATGGTGCTCTGGAACCCTCCATCTCTGGCAAGATCATGGAGCTGCACCACAAGGGCCACCACAACGCCTACGTCAACGGGTACAACACGGCGATCGAGAAGTTCCAGGAGGCCCAGGCCAAGAACGACGTCGCCGCCCAGGTCGCTCTGAAGCCGCTGATCAACTTCAACGGCGGTGGCCACCTGAACCACACGCTCTTCTGGGAGAACCTGGCCCCCAAGAGCGCCGGTGGCGGTGAGCCGCCGTCGGGCGCGCTGGGCAAGGCCATCAACGAGACCTACGGCAGCTTCAGCGAGTTCCAGAACAAGTTCATCGCTGCCCTGGCGGGTATTCAGGGGAGCGGCTGGGCTTGGCTGGTCAAGGACAAGGAGACTGGCCGGATTGGCATTAAGACCTATGCCGTATGTCACTGTCCCTCCCAGACTTATCTATCCATAACAACAAGCACTGATACTGACCCCGATGATTAATTAGAACCAAGACCCCGTCGTCGGCCAGTACGTTCCACTTCTGGGTGTTGACGCCTGGGAGCACGCATACTAGTAAGTCAGATCCGTTCCTGCGACTGTCCGGACGAGTTCAAGCTAACCGTCGTTTAGCCTCCAATACCAGAACCGCAAGGCCGAGTACTTCAAGGCTATCTGGGAGGTCCTGAACTGGAAGGCGGCTGAGAAGCGCTTCAGTGCGTAAACACCTGACGTCTAGGCATCTATAGGCATCTATCTCCTGTATCGTATCGTATAGATAGTGTGTAATGGCCAATCATCTTTTTTGATGTGTTGTACTGTACTGTACGCAGAATCATGACAGTTGTCAGATAACACTACCACAATATAGCAGATCTACGTAGTGAATATTAAATATATCCCGATAAGATAGAATCGAAGACATGGTAAAAAAAAGCTTCACTTTAACATTTAATATCAGTAGCAACAGTATCATGATAGTAACTATTCAATCCATCAATATCAACTAATCTAATTCACATCATTTGAGGTCACCCTTTTTCTTTCTTTTTTCTAGTAATAGTAGTAGTGTACGTCATCCATACAATTCAGTTAGTGAGTTAGTTGCCTTTCGTCAATCAGTCAGATCTTCGCATCGTTTACCTGTTTTTTGTTTTGCAAGACACAAGAAAGAAAAAGAGAGAGAAAAAAAAAGGAAAAAAACATGCCAGTCAGGCGCGTACATACATACATAAATACAGTCCAAAAAGGAAAAGAAAAAAGCGGGACACATTCATCCATCATGCATCAAGAGGGTGAAAAAAAAAAGAAACAGAAACAAAAACAATCATCAAACGAGAGTCGTTGCCTGGAAGGAAGAAATGCTGCGTTGAAAATAACAAATATCAAACATGCAAAAGAAAAAAAAACGAACGCTGGTGTAGATATAACATGACACGGTACTTTTTGACAAAGAAATACATGGTGGATAGTCGTAGTAGTAGAACATGATTTTGATCGGATTTATTTTGGAGAAATTGGAGAAAAGGAAAAAGGAAAAGGAGAAGCCAGAGGGTGGTGGGAGTAGTAAAGTTGGGTTGGGTTGGGGCATATGGGATCCAGCCCAGAGAGAGACAGACAGAGAAAGAAAAGACAGGGAGAGAGAGAGGGAGGGACGGAGAAAGAGAGAAAACACTGTCCTCTTTTCAAGGCTGAATGCAAATCCAACAGGTGAGAACATAGATGGGTATCATGACAGAAAGGACGATCGATGGTGATGATGACGATCAGAAAACGATGCCCGATATTGACGATAGGACGGTATGAAGGCAGAACTCATCCCATTCGTCGAGAACGCCTTCTGGCTTTCCACTCCGGCTCCTCTTCAGCTGGTGCAGAAGCCTTGGGCTTAGACGCAGTGCTGTCATTGTTCAATGTAGCAGCAGGCGCAAGGGAGGAGGACTTGCTCTTGTCTCGGGCTGGAGCTGCAGAGCTGTTAGTGGTGGGCTCGGCCTCCTTGCTTGACGAGCCCAGACTACTTGCTCCTTTCATCCACCCGAAGAGAGAGCCTCGTCGACGCGGTTCCGAACTATCTGATGTCACTGGACGCGATGCTGAAGAAGGCCGCGATTCTGTGAAGGGCCGGGGAATAGCGCGATTGCCCGCCGGCCGACTGCCTCCATCAGTACCTAGTTTAGCAGTAACATTTGCGGGAAGAGGACCGGAGTCGGCTCTCCGATGACGGGACACTACCATGTCACTGTGTTTCCGTATAACGGGCGAAGGAGCCTCGGGTCCATCGACGGGGTCAGACATGGGGTCCTGCTGCTGTTGGCGTTGAGAGTTGGCCCCGGTACGGCTGAAAAAACGAGGACGAAGGGATAAGCGTCGTCGAGGTGGAGCTTCTGCAGTTGGTTGGGGATTATTCGCCCAGGCGCGCAGTCGAAGCGGAGGATTGCGTGGGAGCTGTGGCTCGTCTGTACTGGAAGGCTCACCATTGGGTGCTTGTGCTTCATTCGGTTGTTCGGCAGTATCAACGTCCGTTCGTTTCTGGTCTTGGGCGAACTGAACCTCCGATCTGTTTCGCTCTTTTTTCGACTGAGGTTTAGCAGCCTCCAGCCAATCTTGAGGGGTCAAAGGAGAAGGACAAGGAGATAATTGAGTTGACTGAGCATCCGAAGCGATGGAGTTGAATGAAGGAGTACGGCCTGGTCTCATTCCTGACACGATCTCTTCAACCCCTTCTCCATTGAACAGCAGATCTCCACCGTAGCAGCTCAGCCGTGGGTTACTTGGACTCCCTGGACCTAGAACTCGGGTGGCTTTGGACGAGCCCCGGCCGAAGTAATTGAACGAATGGAACAGTCCGGTTATTTCGTCTCGTCCGCGGATGCTCATCGCGTGTTGCGTGGCATCGGTCATGGTTGTTTCCCCGCTATCTGAAAGTCTACTTACAGCGGTGCTTGGCCGTTGTGTTATCTCCCCCGCCGAGCGCGGTCGACCAAGTCTTCTCTGCATTGAAACCGGGCTGGCGGGCATCTTCTGATCAGGCGCACACTTCTCCGCGGCCTCACTCGCATTCGAACCGCTTCTCGCCCCTAGCACTGATGTGCTCATCGTGTCTGGAGTGGGGGGCAGCCTCCCACCAAAGATAGGAGGAGGATTATTCCGGGTAGGACTTTCGACATAAAAGGTTGGTTGCTGGTGCATGGGATTGAAGGCCTCATCGACGTGAATCTGTGTTCCCTTGGAGACTTCGGAAATTGCTCGAGGTCGGCGTCGTGGCGCGGTGGGACGCGGGGGTTCTTGCTGAGGCTGGATCCAGCACTTGATCCGGTCAATCTGGCTCTCCTTCATCTCGCTGTCGTCTCGGCCATTCTCCGACGGGTTAGCATCCGAGGAGGGCTTCTGAGCAGCATCAAAGTCGAGCTGGTCGAGCCGGTCAAGCTGATCGAATCCATCCTTGCCTGGTTGAACGTCCTGCGGACTGAAGTAGCTGCATTCGCTGAGGATGCTCAGCCTCGGGGATTCGGGTTCCGTTGTCGATTCCATGCTTGTGGCCATTGTTGATGCACTGAAGGACCTGAGAGACTTGTTTTCATCGGACAGATACAAGCTGCGGAGAGCAGCCGTGCTTCGGTTCTCTTCGCGAAGGAAGGACGGTGCCTTCCTCGGGGGACGGTAAGTGCCTCGCTTCGAGGAAGTTCTGTCGGGAATGTCGACTATGATCTGGGCCTTTGGTGTTGAGACTTCCACAAGCCCAGGACCAGTTTCTAACGACTCGTTACTCGAACGAGGCCGGGCAGTTGATGGGCGCGAATCAGTCTGATCTGCTTGCATTTCTTCTATCTTTGCCTCCAGTTGACAGATCAGTTCCACAGCCTCATGGATCGCCTGATCCCGCTTGTCGAGTTCGAGTTGGAGCTTTTCATTTTGTTCTCGCAGTCGCTGGTTGTTTCCTTCAACTTCTCGAAGCTCTTCCAATTCCTCCTCCAAGCCCCGCATCCGTTCCAGCTCTTCTTCCAGCTCATGCATCCGCTCTAGCTTCTTCTCCAGAGCAGCCACCTGCTGGGAGCGATGGAATATTTCAAGTTTCAAGTCAAAGTTCAGTTTGTTCATCTTGGAAATGTACTGCAGATCGTTAGCCGATGCAATTGGTTACTGCTTTCCACCCGGAGATTACTTACCTGATCCATCTCTCGGATCCCCATTTCACGGGGTTGTTTGAGGCCTGCCGAAAGAGCGGTGCTAACTTTTCTTTGCTTCTCCGACGAGGTTTCTTCTTGCGACTGCGACTGAGACTGAGACTGTGATTGTGATGAGGACGGCGTGCCTGAGACGACCTCCTCAGGGTCAGAGGTGGTCTTTTGAGATCCACGAATTGCCCGTTGCTCCTTGATCAAGCCCTGGAGGATGGTCGAAGTAGGGTTGACCAGAGACGAGGCCCCGGCATCTTCTACGCAACAACTATCAGCGAGGGAGCACGGGCGGGACGATTTCCAATATATAAGAGGACATACTTGAATTCCGACGTGGAGGGGTCTGGGGACACGAATTCATCGCCGAAAATTGTGACTTGGCGATATCTGTTCTGCTTTAGTCTTCATCGTAGCGTAACAAAGGACGATCCCGAAAGGCCTACCTGTGTTGATCTGCGGGGGGTTGTCTCTCGAGATCCGCCTCGGGGCCGGGACTTCAGACGTGTCTGGGTAGAACGCGTGTCAGTTGGAATCGCAGGACGCGAGAGATACGCTGGACTAACAGGAGGGACGGCTTTTGGAGGACACCCGTTGCGTGGGAGAAGCACCGTTGGCGTGTTGATATAGGATTGGCGACTGGGAAGACTGCCCGGTGGCAGACACGCGTCTCTGGTTGCGTCCACTCATTCTGGCGGAGCACCAGCGAGACAGTTATTTATTTATGGGATTTCTTGTCGTCGGTTCAATTCTGGCAAAACGGGCAGTGTGGGACAAAGCATCTAAGGGAACCACAGAAGCATTATCGGACGAGGTAAGCTGGAGCGAACCAGAGGCTCGAAGGTCGACATCTGCAATCCCAATTGGCGGTTAGTTCCGACACATGCGGTCTGGCAGATGCGAGGGGGAACGATAGATGGGGTCAACTTGCTGACGAGGTAATCACGATGGAGACGTGAGTTAAGGGGGACGGCGAGCGTTCCGTAGAGTAAGCCAGCGTGAGAGTGAGGTCGTCAAGGTTCAATGATCTGGGGACAAAGAAGCGAGGAGAAAGGAAAAAGTGATGGATGCAGGAGATGGTGTGACGAGTCAGCTGGCGACGCAGAGGTCAACGGCCTCCGCACGGCGTCCCAACCCTTGGGTAGGTTAGCAGCTTGGGTCCCTGACAGCGACGGCGACGAGTCCAGGGCCCAAGTTTCAGTCTTCAGAGCATTAGTGCCGCGACGAAGGGCTGCGAAGGCCTCGCGAGCCCAATCGGAGACTTGCCCGCCGCGATAGCATGGCGCTGCCCCTTGCTTCCGCACCGCCGCTTGCAGATTTTCAGGGGTCCGGCGGTCGAAAGCCGAGCCACCGCTGCTTTGTGACGTCTTCGGAGGATTCCTAATAATTTATCCGAGCAATAATATACGCGAGAGAGCGCCTGGTCCTGCTGCAGGCTGCATCATGGATGATATGATGCAGCGGCGGAGAAGCCGCTTCCCCAGAGCAGCTGCTTAATCGATTCCAGCGAGTGGGAGATCCATGGGTCGACGGATCACGGTCCGCAGCGGCTGTCCACAGCAGTTGCTGAATTGAGTGGCTCGTCGCCTCCTGGACCACGGATTTTGCTCGGACGCGTTATCGATAAGATGTGGTGGAGCTTGCATTGCAGCAAGCAAGTCATATCTGACAGGCATATACAGATCACTGGGAAAACGTTAATCGATCTATCCATTTGTCTGGATACTACTCTCCTCGTTTCTTCCTGTGTCTTCATAGCAGGTATCCTTATGATATGGGATCACTTTGGCCTCCATGTTTCCTTCCTGGGCCGTCTTGACAAGTATCGTCCGCTGCGAGAGCCAGCGATCCGTTTCTAGATATATGCGACTGGAGGTCTTCCATGCTCCACAAGAGACAGTGAGTGGATATGGAAACGGATCAGTGCCATGTGGCTTTTCGTTAACCTTATTTCATGTCCATGTGTCGAATTTGAAACACCTCTCCGTCGTCCATTTCGATCCACGTGTAGAGCCAGTTGGAATTGCTGCATGTTATCTGTCAAATGCACACCATTATTGCTCCTTATGACTTAGTTAGACAGGTCAATAACGTTACAACGGCCCAGGATGAAGCATGTGCCTGATTCAGCTTGATCTCTTTACATATGCAGTAGCACTGCCTTCTCCTTTACCATCCTGAAACACCACGATGACGACCAATCTCGGCATTTAGGCGAGTTAATTTTAGTGCAAATGGGTGTGTCCAGAGAATTCAATGCTTAAGAGTTCAATGAGACACCGTAGCACAAACATCACCCTGAGACAACTAAGAGGTCTCGGATAAGAACTATCCTTAATGCCATCTGATTTTGTTTATAGACTGTCATGACTATTGATGATTTCTTTCAGTCCTCTAGTTAGGAACAGCTTCAGATAGCATTTAAATTTATCTCTATAACTCTGACCTGTTTCTCGGACAGTCTGGTGTTAGTCAATGACAATTCTCATACGAATCAGTAGCTTTTAGTCACTACTCGGGTGCCACTGCATCTTTGGATAGGAAGTAGATTACAAGATAAAATGAAAAGTATAAATTACCTTTTCACATGGCCAAGGTATCCATGGATCACTTTTGATAGCCTAATTAGGCAGCACTGACAGTCAGATCCTTTATAGCTAGTCCATTTTTTTATTTATACCTATCGGCGAAGAAACAAGAGTAGAAATGCCAGTCTTCGCAGATGGCACTTTGTGTGGATCTCATCTGCGAAAAAAAAATACCAGGTTCCTTCACTGGCGCAACAATCACACACCAACTTTGACGAACCAATGACTTTTTTTGAGCAAAGTTTAAAGAGTACACGGAGGGCAGGGGATGTCGTCATTGAGAGGTTTATTACAGACAACTTGGTGTTGCCGGAGAGGAGAGCCATTCAGAGACAACTACCGAAACTCAGAGCACTGGTCGACAACGAAGTCAAAGTAATCTCAGCTTTGGCAAGTGGGACCTTCGATTGTACGATTTAATGCCAGCGATAACATCCAGTCCATTACGGTGTCCAGTCAACTTCCATTCATTAAGAGCACTTCCCAAGAGCAGCTGACGTGATGAGATCGGACGCAAGACGATTGATGTAGCCCAGAAGAACCATCAAGTAATCAAACTCAGGTCATACCTGACGTCTGTCATTCATTGAATCGTCATTTCCGTTTGTTGATCTAACGGTCAATACTCCCACGAAGAACCGGGTCCCAGAAACGCCATTGGTGCAAGATATTGTGGATATAAACATGCTTCCCATCCTTTTAGAACATCAAAAGCATAAGGAAAAAAAGAGAGATAATATCATCTACTTCCTCTTTTTTGCCTCCCCAGACCATATTCGCATCTCCTTGGCGCTGTCATGAGCGACACGGAACACTATCGCCAGAGTTAGCAAGCACTATCTCGGGTGATTGTTTCTTGGATTCTTCAGACATACACTGTCTCTCCGTTTCATCCAATCCTCGCAGGAACTCCACCCCGTCGCCTAGAGCTCCACGTGGATTATGGGCATGGTCTGCAATCTCTGCGGCGCGTTTCTTGAACGTCTAAAAAAGCAGTCAGTCAGCACAAGTAACAGGGATACCGGTGAATAAAGTTGAACTGACATCGCTCAAGATATCCACCATCTCCTCCTCCTCGAAGAGCTCTAAAATCCTGACGCCCAGGCTGTAAAAATGCGGTGCCAGCGAGCGCAGGTCAACAGTCCGTGGATCCGCCTTGAGGGCATTCATGACCCGTTCGGACAAGGCGGAGGGAAGGTCAAGCGTGACGAGACGCGAGGTGCCTAATCGAGCGCTGTTCCATCAGTTAGTCAATTGAACGAGAGAAAAGGCAAAGAGACAGTCTAGAATGTTGTTCAGCTTCTCTTGTTATAGCTAGGCTAGACATACCCGATAGAAAGCATCTCTCCCAGCCATAGTGGCAGATCGACTCGAGTCCCGGCTTTGATCTACAAGACGAAATGTTTCCATGTCACTATCAGCACAAGATTCAGACGCTGATTGAACGGCTTGGCTGGTTTCTTTTTTTCCCCCCCTGTTCGTTTGATGTCGACATACGCACACTTTCGCCCGGATTACCCTCCAAAATACCGAGTCCCGGCACCTCGAGTTCGAAAGTACAAGGGAGTTTCTATAAGCAGGAGTTATTATTATTATTCATTAGGTGAATTCGTCAAGATTGATAAGCCTCGCCGGGTGGAAGCCAGCTTACTTGTGCGTCCGTCAATATGGCATCAACATCGTAATAAGACATTTTTTTCCTTTTATAGAGATCAGACCAAATCAAATCATCAAAGAAGAAAATTGCTTGCCCGTAGGCAAGTATTGCAGAAACCTGGAATGGTGCCAGTACTGCTGGCCTACAGTATTGAATTGGCTGACTGTTGATGAGGCCGGCCGCCCGGTTACATCATAAAGGCACGCCGCACACCGCACGCGTCGAGGATCGCGTCTGGTCCGGTCCGGTCACGTGTCGCACGCCTATTTTTTTTTCCATTTGTGTCTTTTTTTTTTTCAATTTTGCTTTTTGTTCCCATCCCGTCTCCATCTCCGCGTCCCGAAATTACTTCAAGTCTCGACCGTTCGGCGCGCCGTGTTAAGGTTGGATGGTGGCCGTTTTTCGCTCCCGTGTTGAAGTTTGCTATCTAGGTACCTTGTACCTTGTAGTAGTATCTGTGTATACTCCGTAGGGAGTTTGAAGATCCTTGTGCCTGTATCATGCTTGTGTACTACTGATATTCCCCGTGAAAAAAGTGCTGTCGATTCTGCAGAGCACGGAGTAGTTTCAGTTGAAGGAGTCTAAGTTACGAGGAAAACCGGTCCACGGGTGCAACCACGTCGATTCAATTTCAGGGTAGAAATCCGCTTGTGGTGTGGGTTGCATATGGGAGCAAAGATCAGCATCCATGGATCTACGAGGTATTTGCAGATTACAAGATACTAGTAAAGAGGTTGGACGCTATCAAAGAAAGAGATATGTCATCACCCGGTGATTCGTTCATCGGTCGTTATCTTGGACAATTAAATTAGACAGTAGACTATCTTCAAGCCTGCCGCAATCTAGTCACGAGTGCTTGATCGCTGACCAGATAACAAGACTTGGGGGCTTATTTAGGGGCTTGGCATCAATCTTTACCAGGATACAAGGGTATGTCCTTTGTATCTATGCTGGTAGTTCTCATCTTGCCAGACTTGCCTGCTCTGACGCTTATCAATATAGTCTAATAGTGGTTGCTCAGGTGGGTTGCAGGCGTACAGACGAACGTGGTCCTTGTGACTTGTGTATAGAGCACTCCAGACGGAGTACACGATCATCATCTGGCTTCCTCCTTCGGGTGGGGGCTGTACCTGTACTCTTGAGTAAAGCTGAGCATCGCCGACGTGCTGATTGGTGATAAGGCTGCAGTTGCCGATGCATGAATCCTGTGATGTTTATCTTCCGGCAGGCGGTGGCACGAATATTCGAAATGGCATCCTAGCTTGTCTTGCAGATACTTAATTACTGGACTTGACCTCATTTGTGTTTGTGTTCCTCTGAAGGAGATGGTGCAGCCGATACCTTATCTCCTGCAGCTCAAAGAGCTGCTAGAGACTTTGAATGGACTATGACATGACATGACTGCAACAACCCGCTGCTGCAGACTTGATTACAATCAACAGGGTTAAAGCAAAAAAAAAAGGAAAGAAGGAAATGAAGGAAATAAAAATCTAAAATCTGGTCTGTAGAATCAGCAAACTAAGGCTGTTGCTGTGCTGGCATACCTCTCAGTCCCTTGCAGGTGAACAGCCAACTGCACGTGATCCCCAAGGATCGTCACAGCCCGATAACAGTTGCAAGCTGCATATGCTACTGGACTGTGCTAGCAGGCACTCTCTCATACTTCACTGAAATACTCTATTCCAACCAAGAATGATCGTCTCCCGGTGAACTGGACTGAGGCTTGGGACGATCGCACGTTGAGATCCCTGGTGCCCAGGGTCCACTGCAGCAGCTAGCGGAGGACGACAGGCATGGCCAGTTCTCGACCAGGGCTAACGCTCAGGTTGGGCAACATGCCGGCGGCAGTCTGGTGTCCGCGAACCAAAGGGCGTGAATGGGCTTTCCAAGAAAACCAGTGCCCGCAGCACTAAGAATAAAGACTTCACTTTGTCCAGGAATAGCCTGGCTGGCCACCTGCCACGGTGCCACATCCAAATTTAGGCACCGCGCCTGGGGAAAATTGGAGTGAGACCCGTCCCGGCCATTACTTCACTCTTCACCCTGGTCACGTCGCGTGTGCCTTTCTGTCTCACATCCAAAACTTCTTTAATCGCACTGCGCCCACTTCGTCATCCTCTGTTTCTGCTCCCTTCCTCGTGTGTTCCTGCTGGATGGCCGCATCCTGCGCATCCTGCGCTCCCCACGATTCCAATGGCTTACCGGGCCATTGCCCAGGTCGATCACGATGCCGTTTCCGATTCTGACACCTCCGATCGTCCCTCCTCAGCACCCGCACATCATGGGTCCCAGAGCCCCGTGGAGCCTGTTGGCAGCGTGCAAGAGTCCACGGCGGCCGGGCATCTGGGCTCCCTGATCCAGTCAATCAGAGGAAACAGCAGCTATGAGATGGTCGAGGACGATGACTACGAGGCTGCCGATCCCGACAGCGTCCATGCTACTAGTAACTCCGCCCAAACCAAACCGTCGTCGCCCGGCGCTCAGCACGACCCAGGCCCCCATGCTAGGCATTCCAACCCTCCGCTGAACCCTCCGCGGTCGCATTCCTCGTCGCCCGAGCCACTGGTGCGCACCTCCAGCGGCTCTGCCGTTCTCCGCCATCCGACCCCCGATCTGCAGTCGCTGCAGGGTGCCTATGTTGGAAACATCGAGCGGCTCGAGAAGAGCGCCGAGCGTCTGAGTATGACTTCGTCCGACCTCGGGGCGGAGCTGCGGAAGCTGGATTTGGAGCAGAAGAGACGTTCCTCCGCCTCCTCTGTCCTCCACGTCCCCGACTCTCCTGCGCGCCAATTCTCCGCGGGGTCCGTGTCCAACTCCATCATCGGTGTCAACAGTGCTGCGCGTACAGGGGGGGTACTCTCCAGGAGGCTTCGTTTCGTCCCCGAGAGGGTCAATTCTGTCCGGGACCGGTTCATACGGGGGTTCGCGTTTCCGTTCGACGTCGGTCAATTCCCGACTGGCTGAAGTCATGGAGCCGGAGCACGAAGAGGACCACCAAGACAATGCCGCTCCTGGCAATCGCGATGTGCCCCTTCTGGCGAATCCTCCTCCGCCGCCGCCCCAGCGTCAGGGTCAGGATTACGGTCAGGTTCAGGATTACGATCAGAATCGGAATCAGAATCAGAACGAAGGGCCTGCCATACCCTCTGACCAGATGGGGTTTACTGACGTGCCTCTCGAAGATCCACCTGACCGGCCCTCGACCGCTTTTTCGACCGACACCTATCAACAGGCGACGAACCTCTTTTCAGACTTTGACGGCGTTCACTGTGTTCCCTACCGTCGTGATTCTAGTGTATCACGCCAGTATTCTTTGAATAAGCCGCCTCTGGCTAGCGACGCGCAATACTACGAAGAGCCGCAAGCAGGGCAGAATTTGGTGTATTATCCCGCACCTATTCCCAAGGTGCTGAACCTCCCTCAACGTCTGTCAAAGAGGCCCCCAGTCTCCGAACACGAGAAGCGTCGTGCTCAACTCCTGAACACTATTGCCGCCGATGATAAGGCTGCAGAAGGGAATGAGAACAGAAAAGGCAAAAGGGCCTCAAACATCCCGCCGCAGTTGCGTGCCAGTGTCTTCTTTGAGCAGCCTTCCTCTTCCTTGAACATTCAGATGAAAGACCAATCCGCTGTGGTCACCTTGGACAGTATTTTGGACGCCTCTGCACATGCGCCTGTGACTGCCTTTACGGATCACCCCATTGTTGGTCATGTTGGATCTGAAGTATACGGCAAGGCGAGTAAGAAGCCGTCATCGAAAGATCTGGCTGAGAAGAAGAAGAAGCGTCGTTCGAAACTCCGTAAGAGCATACCCAACCCGGAGTCTAGCGCACCCCATGATCCCTCAAGCCAAGCACACGGTGACTCCGACCAGGATGTTGCAGAAGCGACTCCTCTTCGGAACGGTGGCCAGGAAGGAGAGGGTCCTTCAGGCTCGGACCGAGATGAACATGACGGCTCTCACAGCAGTGGCGAAGACGACCATGACGATGAGGAATCTAGCGAGGGTCAGGAGGAAGAGCCGATTCCTTATGGACGGCCTACAACCCTTCTCGCTGAACTGGAAAGGAGAAAACATGAACAGAAGCAGCGGAACCGTACAGCGGCCACGGCATTCCCGAACGGCATGCACTCTACCCTCTTGGAGCTGGATGCGGTCGCTCAAGCGCAGAGCAATGCCCGGCGAAACAAACAAGTGACCTTGGCTTGGGAAGCGTCGCCGTCTGAGGACCCAGACGCCGAGGACGACGAAGACGTGCCCCTCGGGGTCCTGTATGCTGGCAAGAGCCCAGTGTTGGCTGAAAGACGACCTCTTGGTTTGCTGGAACGACGGGAGCTCGAGGATAATGAACCCCTGAGCAGACGACGCGCAAGGCTCCGGGGGGAGGCTCCGCCAGACCCCATGCCTACGAAGCGTGCCAGTACGATGATGCACCCTCCAGCCTCCGGGCCAGCAGAGTCGGACAGTGATGAAAATGAAACCCTTGCTCAGCGCCTCCGCCGATTGAAAGCCCAAAATCAGTCGAAGAGTGTTATTTCCTCGGACTTTGCTAACGAGATCATGGCGGAACTCAACAATATTGGTGATCCCCCGCCCGAGCAGCAGAAGAATTCCCAGCCGGAGGGGCCCGTGGACGAGGAGGAAGAAACGCTCGGTCAACGCAAGAAACGCCTGCAAGCCGAGGCCAAGGCGCAGAAGGCTGAGAGGGGCCCTGATCCCAAGGTCCGCAGGAGCATGGCGGATATCCTGCAGGCGTATCCCTCTTCGAACGCCCGCCATAGCCAGGCACCCATTGATAATCCTCGCGCTTCCCGTATATCGACCAACCAAGCCCCGATGCACCCTAATCGCATGTCTGCGATGTACAGCATTCCTCCAAACATGACTTATCCGGCTACGGGATTGCCTCATTATCCGAGTGGCTATGGGGCTATGCCCGGCTATGGGATGCCGTCTGCCTATGGAAACGGATTCCACAACAACTCCTTCATGCACAGCCCTAGCCAGATGGGAATGAATGGCTTTGGTTCTGGCATGCCGCAGGCACCAGGACCCTCGATCCAGCAGCCTACCATTGATCCCAAGCAGCGGGAAATGATTGATCGTTGGCGGCAGAGCATCGCGATGTAGTTTAGAGGGGGTGCTCGCCTAGTCATTGCATCTTCTATCTCCTTCCCTCTTCATCCTTGGGCGTAAGAATTGGTTTTTTTTTTCAGATGCATGCATGCCTATCGGCGTTGGTGATGAGAGCGAAACCTTTTTTTTTTCTGGCATCGAGCCTTCTGAGTTATTATGATATCCAGGATCCCCGCCTAGGTTTTTAATCTTCCTAATGTATTATTATTTTTGCTAGGATCAGCTGCATCCATAAGAGCGCTTGAGCAGTACCAGTTTAATTCAGATAATACGCATTTACATTTCTTTCCTTCTTTTTTTTTTCTCTCTCTCTCTTACTTTTTTTTTTTAAAAAAAAATAATTGCTATTATTATTTACCTAAAAAAAGACCTAGATCGTATAGTCCAAGAGGGGCAGGGCGCCGTTATCTTTACTGCTTGACAGCACGAGGCGCTTACGTACAGGCCAGCCCACACGTGGGGATTGGCGTTAGAGTTCACTAAATAATAGCGTCCATCGCAACTGATCTTCGAGATCTAGCCAAGCACGACCGCAATCTAGAACCACGTACTCATCGACGATTGCTGCCAGTCCACTGTCGACTGCTGTCTCTGACCGTGGCGGCGAAGCAGTGGATTGCTCCCCCCGATCCGCGCGGCATCGAGATTGGGTCCAACCAGCGAGCGGCCCGTTCGCGGAATCACTGGAGCCTTCACTCTGGATCCTCCTCTTCGTTGCTTCCGATCAGCCCGTCTTTTTTTTCTCCGATAAAGGTTATCAGAAATATATTATTATTGTTAGTATTGTTATTCTTAATCTATTATTGTTAATCTTCTTCTCTTTTCAGTTCGCGACCAGCCTAAGCAAGCTCCAGGCAGAGCTCTCCCGCCATCAATTCGCGTGCAGCAATACTGGCAAAAGACATCAGCCAGCAGGCGTGCCCATCTGACAGCCCTCCCCACATCATCCATTATCATTCTCTGTGGTTGATTCGACCCAGCCAGTGACGATGAGAGCTGCTCTCACACCCTGAACAGCGTACCTGTCCTTCTGGAAGCGCCGCTGGCGCTCAGGCGACAGTCGTCATGGCGCCATCCACCGTTTTCGCATACTGGCGTCGCGATCATCGCCGGCAAGCCTCGTCTTCTCGTCCAGACTCTCCGCTGGCAGTCGCGCCTACAGTGAGCTCTGCAGACAGTGGTCCTCCCCAGTTACCACAGCTCCCGTCAACGCCTACGTTGTCAGATACGATCATTGAATCTGCGGGGCTGTCCGACTCGCTTTCGCCTTCTCCATTTACCGAACATCCCCCCGACGTACCTAAGGTGGATGGCCGTGGTTCGCATGGCCAAAGTGCCCGACACTCTTCTGCCAACTTTCCAGTGCCATCGCCGTCTTCCGAGGATCCTGCGCGCCCTCATTCGAGTCCAGAAAATGGTGTGAAGCAAGGCGGATTTACCTCGCAGCTGAACCACTCGCAGCAGTCTATTCCAGTACACAGACCGGACCATTCGGAAATGAATTCCCACAAGCCGAGTTCCCCATGGCGGCGGGGGTTTGGCAAAGGCATCCTAAGCCACCAGGCTGACGATCATAAAGGTGGTGCTTCTCATGGTGGCACGGCAGGAAGTGGCTTGCGTATCAACACAACTGCACAAGGCGCCGGGCGATCGTCGACGAAGGAATCCAAGCTCGAAAGCGTGTCATCCCGGCGGGAAGGTCACCATCATGATCCACCTGCGGAACACGTCCATCAGAAGTCCGGAAAGACAAAGTTCCATCTTTTGAATCCTATGTCCCTTCTGGCTCGGCGGCGGTCTTCACAGTTTTTGAGCTCACGGCAGGAGGAGGTTAAATTTGCCGCTCAGAGCGTGGTGCCTGCTATCCCAGATGACTACGATCCTCGGATCCGGGGGAATATCGTGCACGATTTCTCTGCTCCGCGTCCGCGCCGCAATGTCCCAGTCAAAGGGAGCGGCCATGAGCCACAGGCTTCTGCTCAAGAATCATCTGGCGCTGAGCAGCAGAAGCCGTGGAGCGAGCACTCGCCAGTCTTTAAGGAACATTTCGGGGAAGACCGCAAGCCTTTGCAGGTCGAAAACAAAGGCTATTTACAGTCAGAATTGATGACCAATTCGACCCTCTCCGATCGGGATCCTTCCGAGCTGCCAGCGTTTGCCCGGAAACTCCCTTTGAGAGTACCGGAGAATGATAATAGCAAGCCAGTCGAGCAGACAATTGAGGTTCCTAATCCGGAACCACGTCCACCATCACCGCCACGCGAACACTCCCCTCCTCGTCATCCTCCCAAGGAAACAACCGATGCCGCCCAACAGGCGCCTGGCGTGCCTAGCCGTCTCAAGAGCGATGCCTCGAGGTTCAGCTTCGATATGGGCGGCGTTGGTTCGTCGGTCCAGGAAAAGCTCCTGGAAGAGAAACACAAGGAGAAGGAGGCGGCGCGCAGGCAACAGGCTCTGCTGGAACGTTCGAGCTATAGTGATTTCGATGAAGACGACTTCGATTATGATGCGATGGAGGATGATGGGGGCATCGAGGAGAAGATTCCTGGGGTGAATGCGGACGCGGACGACGATGAATTTAATAGCGGTGTCCACGGCGTCGTAGGAACCGCCCAGACGTCTTTGTTCGTCCCCGCGTTACCTACGATCGCCGCCAGTCCGATCAGTCCTACAGGTTCTCATTCGGGGATCCTTGCAAAACCGCAGGATGCCCAGGGCCAAGCGGCTGGAAATGTGACGACTTCCGATCCCACTTCCCTGAATCAACGACGGCCTTCATCCGATTATGGAGATGATACGGATGCAGCGGGACAGAAGATTGGTCCAGGCTCAGAGTCTGCACCGGCCGCTGCTGGAAACAAGGAAGCCAAGGCCTCGCAGTCGATTGATGACGATGACTTGTACTATGACGACGGAGGCTTTGACGAGTTACCTGCTGATGCGGGTGATGGCGTCTTTGATGAATCCGTCTTTGACGATGAGAACAGCCACCTGTATCAACGCAAGTTCTACCCTGGAACCCGTATCCCCATTGGAACCGAGGGCCTGCCTGGTCCCGACCATCCTGAAGGACCCGTCGAGTCTGAATCATCGAAAAACTCGGACCTCCGACACATGCCAAGCCTGGCGAGCGAGTTTCGACATGATCCTTCGAGGTTCTCTGGTGCAGAGGCCCCTAAAGCTACTGGCGGCGTCTTGACGGAGCAGAACCTGGAGGCGTTCCACAACGCTCTTGCTCGGGTGGCAGAAGAAGCGGCGGCCGGCAAGGGCCTCCAGCGGAACATGAGCGTCAGTGAGACGTCTCTGGGCCAGGATAGCGCTGCGCAGACGGCGGACTCCCACCCGGGGCTGATCTCGGACGACAGCCGACTGAGCCACCAGACGATGGGATTTGACGACGTGGCTGACGACTTCAATTACGACGATTACGACGGATACGACGATGACCCCATTATTGCAGAGGCGAACGCAGAAGCTCTGGAAAATGACGACGAGGGCTTCTACGGGCGGGAGTTTGGGTTCTACGCACATGCCCATGGGAACTGCGATCCTGAGCCCTTCCACGGCGGATATTTTGGCCCTCGAGGCGTCGAGGGGATCAACCGCAGCCACAGTGGGCGCGGCAATTTCCGCGAGCCCAGTCTGACGCCCATCACGGAAAGGAGCGAATGGAGCACGCGCAACTCGATTATCTCGCTGACCACGCACGGGGCGGCGGCAGCGGCGCAATCCAACCCGTCGCTGTCGAGCCCCGGCCTGGCCCAGTTGGTCGACATGGGGAACATCGACGATGAAATGTCACTGGAAGCGTTGATGAAGCTCCGCCGGGGCGCCTTCGGAGGTAGCAATGGCAGCCTGCGCAGCAGTGCAGGCAGTCTGTCTCCACAGGCTGCACCCGCGGCTTCGTCCAACCGATGTAGTTTCCTCAGCATACCCGAGGACGGCCCGATGTTGAACACGACGGCGGAGGGCTCGTCTCCTCTGGCCGACCCAACGGGCGCTCCGGGCGGCGGACACTATGTCTCGTCGCCATTGATAGACCGGGAGAGCATCCCGGGGAGCCCGACGCTCACCTTGCATCAACCTGCGGGCCTCCGACAGGGCTTGACGGGTGAGGGAGGAGAAGCTGTGCGGGCCGCTGTGACGGCAGCCAAGGCGTCGCACAGCCGGAACAGCAGCTCTGCGAGCATCAGCTATGTCCAGGAGACCAACGAGGATGGGTCGAGCAAGTGGGTGTTGGAGCGACGGCGGCTGAGCGACAGCGGGGAGGTCGAGGTGTATGAACGGGAGGTGTTGGGAGAGGGACGGATTTGAAGGACGAGATCCATCTTCGTCTTTCTCCTCCTCTCTCTCTGTGTATAAATCCATGCGCCATGTTATGTTATGGGTTTGGTCTTTTGTGTTTCTATGGTGCTGGCGCTACCAAAGGAAATCTTGCATGGTGATGTTTTCTATCTTTTTTTTTCCCATTTCGGCGGACAATCTCCCTTGGAATATCTATTGGCATGAGGACATGACGCGATACGAATTTTCTTGAACATGGTCTGGTGTTGTTGGCGTCATGTATATAGAGAACACCCTTTTCTTTTTCTGGGCTTTTCTCGGTTGTTTTTCTTGTCCTTTTTATTTTTCCCGTACAGCTACGGATTCCATTTATCCTGTATATCTGTCTAACATAATATATTATCCGTCTTCATCTGGGTGTGAATGATCTGTTTCTGTTTCTGGCGGTGGACTGTGCCATTCGCTGTTGGAGAAAATGCCTCATCACGAGCCCCTCTACGGATATGCGGGATGATGTCGTCTCCAGCCCAGGGCGTGGCGCACGTAGACTGGTGGCTGTGGCTGGAACTGCTGTCAAACTGGTGCTGTTCTGTACAATATTATTATTATCATTATCAATGTTAATAACAATTAATAGTTATGGTTATCCTGAAAGGCTTGTCATTTGAAAAAAAAAAGCAGTATCAGCCCTGCAGTCGCCCTGCCGTGCCTGATGCCGTCGCCTTACTCCATAGCCGCGGCTGCAGCCAATGGCCGGGGCGGCAAACTAAAAGACAATTGTCGTAAAAAGCCGCATTGCCCCGGCGCAGCAGAGTTGCAGTCAGCCGTAAGACTGTTATTTTTATTGGCACGTAACCTCAGCTGTGTTTTCCTCGCCCTTCTCCCCTTTTCTGTTCCCTGGATACGCCTCTTCTGCTAATCCGCTCCTGCTTCTGCGCGCTGTGACTGGCTCGTGGCTGTGGCTGTTCCTGCTGCCGGCTAAGCGCGACGGACCAACCACCTGCTGCTGCGCTGCCATAGCCGAAACCCAGCCCAATACATCATCCGGACTTCCCTTGCTCCGTCTTCCTCCGTCCCCAATCTTCTCTTTGTTTCCTGTCGCTGCTCCTCCCTCGGAGGTCGTTCTCCTGCCTTCGATCGCTGCCATCTGGGCTCGTTCTCTCTTCGTCTGAGTCCGGCAGAACACCATTCTCCACTCTTTCTGCTGCCTTCTCGTGCCGTTGCGTGCCTTGTTTTCATGCCGGCCCGGCTCGAGTGACCCTTGTCGACTACTTTTTTCACACGTCGAGGCGAACAGTGATATCCCGCCATGCTTAGAGCCACGACCCTGAAAAAGGCGTCCGGCAGCGGTCTGCTGCGTGGCAGCTCCGCCTGCTCTGCCTGCCGGAGGTCGCTGTTCCTGGCGACGGCGTCCAAGAATGCCCCCGGTGCCATTGCGACGCGGCGACCCTTGGCTGTCATTGAGCGCACCTTCAACACCAGCCGGAGACAGTATGCGGCGGCTGCACAGAATACGGGTAGTGGGGTGGTAAGCCATACAGTCCCCAGGGAAAAGACAATGGATTCAATGCCACGAGAAAGAGAGAAGAAGCAAAATTCAAAAAAAAAAGGACTTGGACTAACTGGGGGATCTGCTGGCGCTTCGACGCGCTTGCGGACTTCTTTTACCTTGCAAATAGGACCCCAACGACTCCTTCCTGCAGGGAAACACGGCCAACTACATTGACGAGATGTACCTCGCCTGGCGGAAAGATCCCTCCAGCGTCCACATCTCGTGGCAGACCTACTTCAAGAACATGGAGGAAGGCAACATGCCCATCTCCCAGGCCTTCCAACCGCCGCCGACCATCGTGCCCGCCCCCGCCGCTGGCGTCCCCCAGCACCTGCCTGGCGCTGGGCCCGATCTGATGAACCACCTCAAGGTCCAGCTGCTCGTCCGTGCGTATCAGGCCCGCGGCCACCACAAGGCCAAGATCGACCCGCTGGGCATCCGTGGTGAGGTCGAGGCGTTCGGTTACCACAAGCCCAAGGAGCTCGAACTCAGCCACTACGGCTTCACCGAGAAGGACCTGGATCTGGAGTTCACCCTGGGCCCCGGTATCTTGCCCCGCTTCGAGACCGAAACCCGTAAGAAGATGAGCCTCCGCGAAATCATCGCCACCTGCGAAAAGGTCTACTGCGGTTCCTACGGTGTCGAGTACATTCACATTCCCGACCGCGTGCTCTGCGACTGGATCCGTGACCGCTTCGAGGTCCCGCAGCCCTACAAGTACTCCGTCGACGACAAGCGCCGCATTCTGGACCGGCTCATCTGGAGTTCCAGCTTCGAGGCCTTCCTGGCCACCAAGTTCCCCAACGACAAGCGTTTCGGTCTGGAGGGTTGTGAGTCCCTGGTCCCCGGTATGAAGGCCCTCATCGACCGCAGCGTCGAGCACGGCATCAAGGACATTGTCATCGGTATGCCCCACCGTGGTCGTTTGAACGTCCTCTCCAACGTCGTCCGCAAGCCGAACGAATCCATCTTCAGTGAGTTCTCCGGCACCGCCGAACCCACCGACGAGGGTTCCGGTGACGTGAAGTACCACCTCGGCATGAACTTCGAGCGCCCCACGCCGTCCGGGAAGCGTGTCCAGCTGTCGCTGGTCGCCAACCCATCCCATCTGGAAGCGGAGGACCCTGTCGTGCTGGGCAAGACGCGCGCCATCCAGCACTACAACAACGACGAGAAGGAGTTCAAGACTGCGATGGGTGTCCTGCTGCACGGAGATGCCGCCTTCGCCGCCCAGGGTGTGGTCTACGAGACCATGGGTTTCCACTCGCTGCCCGCCTACTCGACTGGAGGCACCATCCACATCATTGTGAACAACCAGATCGGATTCACTACGGACCCTCGCTTCGCTCGTTCGACTCCATACTGCTCCGATATCGCCAAGGCGATCGACGCCCCTGTCTTCCACGTCAATGCCGACGATGTCGAGGCGGTCAACTACGTCTGCCAGGTCGCCGCCGATTGGCGCGCCACGTTCAAGCGTGATGTCGTTGTCGACATCGTCTGCTACCGGAAGCAGGGTCACAACGAGACCGACCAGCCCTCCTTCACCCAGCCGCTGATGTACAAGCGCATCGCGACCCAGAAGAGCCAGCTCGACAAGTACGTCGAGAAGCTCATTGCTGAGGGCACCTTCACCAAGGAAGATATCGACGAGCACAAGAAATGGGTCTGGGGCATGCTGAACGACAGCTTCGACCGCAGCAAGGACTACCAACCCACCAGCAAGGAGTGGCTGACCTCCGCCTGGAACGGCTTCAAGACCCCCAAGGAGCTGGCCACCGAGGTCCTGCGACACCTGCCCACCGGTGTCGATGCGGACACGTTGCGTTTGATTGCGGACAAGATCAGCGGCGCTCCGGAGGGCTTCAACGTCCACCGCAACCTCAAGCGGATCCTGGCCAACCGGAAGAAGACCGTCGAGGAGGGCAAGGGCATTGACTGGGCCACCGCCGAGGCTCTGGCCTTCGGTACCCTGGTGAAGGAAGGCCACCACGTCCGTGTGTCGGGACAGGATGTCGAGCGTGGTACCTTCTCGCAGCGTCACGCCGTTCTGCACGACCAGGAAACCGAGGCCACCTACACCCCTCTGCAGCACATCAGCCCGGACCAGGCCACCTTTGTCATCTCTAACTCCTCGTTGAGCGAGTATGGCGTGTAAGTGCAACCCGACAACTCCTTGTTCAGTTGATTCTGTCCCACGTCTTGATGATACTGATTCTCTTTCTGCAGTCTCGGCTTCGAGTACGGATACTCTCTAACCTCGCCCAATGCGCTGGTGATGTGGGAGGCCCAGTTCGGTGACTTCGCCAACAACGCCCAATGTATCATTGATCAATTCATTGCCTCGGGTGAAATGAAGTGGCTGCAGCGATCGGGTCTGGTTGTGTCGCTGCCTCACGGCTACGACGGCCAGGGTCCGGAGCACTCCTCCGGTCGGATGGAGCGCTGGCTGCAGCTCTGCAATGAGGAGCCTCGTGTGTACCCATCCCCCGACAAGCTGGACCGCCAGCACCAGGACTGCAACATGCAGGTTGCCTGCATGACCACCCCGGCCAACCTCTTCCACATCCTGCGTCGCCAGATCAACCGCCAGTTCCGGAAACGTGAGTAAAAAAAAAAATCCTTGTTTTAGACTAATTCCTGCTTTGCTCTCGCGACTTTCCGCTAACTGACTGGTCTAGCTTTGATCATCTTCTTCTCGAAATCCCTGCTGCGTCACCCGATTGCCCGGTCCAACATTGAGGACTTCACGGGTGACTCTCACTTCCAGTGGATCATTCCTGACCCGGCCCACCAGACTTCTGCGATCGACGAGCCCGAGAAGATCGAGCGTGTCATCCTCTGCACTGGCCAGGTCTACGCCGCCCTGGTGAAACACCGCGAGAGCTTGGGCATCCGCAACACCGCCATCACCCGTGTCGAGCAGCTGCACCCGTTCCCGTGGGCTCTGCTGAAGGAGAACCTGGACAGTTACCCCAATGCTAAGAACATCGTGTGGGCTCAGGAGGAGCCGCTGAACGCGGGTGCATGGAGCTACGTCCAGCCTCGTATCGAGACCCTGCTGAACGAGACCAAGTACCACAACCGCCGCCACGTGCTGTACGCTGGTCGCCCGCCGAGCGCCTCGGTGGCCACTGGTATCAAGGCCATGCACGTCAAGGAAGAGCAGGAGTTGCTGGAGGAGGCGTTTAGTGTGCACCAGGAGCGCTTGAAGGGCGAGTAATTGTGATATAGAGTCTTGATGTGTTTTTTTTTTTGCTTGTACGAGGAATGTTGGAATCTGGTCATATCCTGGCCTGAGGGATAGACGTGGGGTGGATTTGGGAGCCGACATATTATCTGCCGTGTACTATTTCTCATTTTGTCTTCTTTCCTTTCGTTGGAAGCATAGTATTCTCACCACAAATGCATGTGTATTATTTGTCTCTTCCCGTTGATTCCTCTTTTTTTTTTTCCCTTCTTCCCCCTACCATCCTGTCTGCTGTTTTGATACTGCCTGCCATTGTCTCTGCTTTCCTTTGCTTTTTCCTGCTTTGCCTGCCCTTTTCCTGATTGCTGGGGTCGTTCCTTTGAATTGTGTTTCTTGTATTTCATCCATGACAGTGATATAGGAGTATATGTTCAAGATATAACTCATAAAACAACTTCTCTTCAGTTTTGCTCAGATGCTCAGATACTCAGGAATGTTACATACAGAGACCCTGCTTGTGTTTACTTAGAACTAGGCCCTTAGTGGTGTGTAAACAGCGCGTTTCCTTGCCTGTATTTCGCAGTAGTTCAACGGTACAAGTTGTGCGGATGAGTCAGCAGCGCACAAACCACATTATGCATAATTTTAGTCACGTGATCATACCGCTCGCGATGCACGCTTGGCCCGAAGAGGAAGCTCACCTCCATCCGTCACCGCCTTCCGGAAGTGCGTCGCCTGCGTCGTGCATCGGCAACTCGACTTCCCTCACTCCAGTTCAACGCGATTCAGGGAAGTGGCGCTTCATCTCTCTGTTCGGCCTTCATGGTTGATAATAGGTCTCTCCTTGGCTGCTCTCATCGCTAGCTGCTCCTCTTCTTTTCTCTTCTTTCCCCTCTGCTCTATCTCCTTCACAGGACCAGCTGCGGCTCGGTCCTGGCAGTAGCCAGCAACAGCAGCAATGGCCTCCACTTCGAATAACACCTCATCCACGGCCAGTTCCTCGCAGGCTCAAGGGGTCCGACACTCTGTCCGTCAGCAAACGCGTACGAACCCTTCGCGAACCTCAAAGACAGCTGCCCGCTCGTTCTCCTCTCTCTACGGCCAACCTTCCAACGATGCCCCCCAGACATCCAACGTCCCGCACGGCTTCTACCCAGCCCTTACCCATTTCACCGATGCCATCACCGCCCTGCCTCGAGAGTTCCGCCGCCATAACTCGCTGCTGAAAGAGGTCGATGCCAAAGCGTGGGCGCTCGAAGAGAATCTGTACCATCTGCTCACGATCGCGGCCGACTCGGAACCGGTCCCCTGTCCGCCCAATCCCGCGCCCATTGTGGATGGAGTGATCAGGGATTATGCGCTGCCACCGGTGAGTAGTTATTCCTGTTTTTATCAGGAAAATATTTCCAGTGCAGCGGATGTATATTTTCTTTTTCCGGATTTGGATTGTTTTCTGACTCCTTTGTCCGCAATAGGATGCCCCTGTCGAGTCGCAGGAGAGCAAGAATCGCAGGTTGCTCTTCGATCGCATCCGGCGCACGTTATCCGATTTGATGATGACGGCCGACGAGAAGAACCACGTAATCACCAATGCGAACGACGAGCTCGACCATCAGCTCTATCGCCTCGACTCTATTTTCCCTTACATCGCAGGGGAGATCAGCGAGGAGTCCCGCCTGGGCAGTCTCAACCATTGGGCCTACTCGAACCGGAGCAACGCGAAGACTTCGGGCTCGACAGCGAATGAGCGTCCGCGCCGTGAGGCCGCGTCCAACAACACAGCGCATCTGGTCCAGGCTATCCATGAGGCCGAAGCCGCGTCACGGAGTGAGGCCCGGCGCGAGGCCGTCTTGGCCCGCAAACAGCGCCGCAACCATGGCGAGTCCGACTTTGATGAGACCCGCGCTGGGGGTGCGCGCAAAGGTGCAGTGGCCAAGACAGACGCTGTCGCTGTCAGCACCGCGGCGCCGGCGAAGAGGAGGAAGGTCGAGAAACCCCAGCCCGCTCCGACGGGAGCAGCGCTGGAACGCTCATTGAGTGGAGTCAACAGCGCTGGACGGGCGACGTCTAAGGATGCTGCTGGCTCGGATGCGAAGAGGAGAGCTCGTGCGCCTAACACTGCCTCGACTGCCGGCCGCAAGAGGTATAGTGTTCTTATTGTTTTGTGTTCTGCTTGATTACTCGGGAGCATGTTACTAACTTCTACGATCTGTATGTGCAGAAACAATACCGTCACATCGAATGCAGGATCCCCGTCTGCCGTCTCATCCCCAGTGGTCGGGACCTTTAATCCTCCAAGGAACGCAACCAGCCCAGGACCCAATGCCCCCAGCCGGCCGCAGTCTTCCAGAGCCCAACAGAACACCAATCAGGCCACCAATGCTCGCCAACGCCCGCCGTCTTCGGCATCCAACCGCGTCAATAATTCCAGTACGTTTCCCGGACCAGGATCTGCCTTCGTAGTTGGTTCTTTTTCTTCTAACGCGGCACCCATCGCAGATAAATCCACGGATTCCAAGGCCAATAATACCAAGGAGGGGTCTATCAAGGAAGGGACTCCGCAGGCAGCCTCAGGGGACGGCAATCATAACGAAACAGAGAGTGCCAATACTGATACCAAGGTCCCTGTGGCGACTGTTAGGGATGATCCGTCGGAGGAAAAGATCGTGGACGAGTCCCAGGCCATGGAAACGGCAGCTGCAGGCGGGGGTTCCACCAGCAAAGGACGGTCATCGAAGAATTCGACACCTGTTCTTTCTACAGTGGAGCCCCAGCAATCGCGATCTCGACCTTCCCGGAATAATAACGATTCGGCGCCAGCGAAACGATCCCACAAGAAGAGTGGCAGTATCTCGGCGGCGCAGGCGGCTGCGGCGGCCACTGAGGACGAGGAGTCATCACGCGAGGGGGATGACGAGGACGATGAGGGAGAACCCCGGTACTGCTACTGTAATGAGATCAGTTTTGGGGAGATGGTTGCTTGCGATAACGACGCATGTCCGCGCGAGTGGTTCCATCTGTCGTGTGTGGGGCTGACGAAGCCTCCAGGGAAGAACGGTGAGTGCATGATCAGGTCGTCAAACAAAGAAACGAAACTAATTCTCGATTTTAGTGAAATGGTACTGCAACGAATGCAAGGAGAACATGAAGCGAGGCCGAAGTAACGGTGGAAGATAGACAACCTTGGCGATTGCTATCTTTCCGATTATAGCTGTGTAAGGAGTATTTTGGTTTTACGTGCACAAAAGTCTCAGGAACTGGGTTGGCACGAGTTGTGTATTTTATTGGATGCATATCGTTATGGATGACCCCTACGGCGTCGGTGTCTGTTGATTGGTCATTGTGTTATAAATGGGGTTCTGCATATACAGTCCTGTCTGCTGACTAGCAATATAGAATTGCTTGGTTTGAATTGGAATTTCAACGGCTGACTTGACTGATATTTTGCTTTCCTAAATACTGGCTGGCAAGAACACCCCATACATTCCTACAGTACTGACGTATCTTTCAAAAAAAAAAAAATTGGTTAGCTCAACATGCTGCTTTCACTGGTTGACAAGACGGTGTAGATGCCACCTGTCTTCCTGCCTGTACCTGAGTCTGGATAAGCGAGATTGGAATTTCTGTCCGTGTTTTAGGTGTCTAGCAGATTTTGCGTACGCGATATACACTGCACATCCAGCCTGGGGCTAATTATTACTCCGGGAGTCTGGATGGCTTCGGAACGATCCCCCTGATCCGCCTTTCTTTTGAATCTTGATCCACCATTTCCACTTCATCTCCCTGCCCAATGGCTGAAAAGACTCGAATGATTCGAAACAAAACAAAAGAAGATTCATTCGTTTCCACCCTTGACTAAAAATGGGAGATCGGCATGGAAGACGTCTGTCTGTTAGGTAGTCTCCGGCACCAAAATTGGTTCAGGTTCAACGGTCTTGTCCACGATCTTTCATTCGCTGGCTACCCGATCCCATTGCGTGGCCCTTACTACTACTAATGATGACTGATCGGATCCAATCTCACAAAGGGAAATCGAACCCGATATGATTATGACGACTGGGGATTTAGGGATTATTGTCGCCCCCATTATCAATCAGATTATCGCGGTCCACTCCAGCGGCTTCAACGCTAGCCTATCCGGATTGGGGTATAATGCCCTAAATTATTTAAATATGTCCCGTGCTTGGAACGACGAATTATCTGATGATTCTATTCTACCAGCCAGATTACCCAGGCCATGGATTGCGTAATCTGATGGCGTGGAGGAGGTCGAGATGGGTCTGTCGACAGTAAATAATTCGAAGGATGGTCTTATATATGATCATCAGACATGCGATCTCTGATGTTTCAACACATCCATCACTCGTTTCACTGAACAAGACAAAACAAACAATCGGTCAATCGCTTGGTTCTCCATGCTCCGTCGCTTTCTTCTCGCCAGCCTGGCTGGCCCTGTCCTGTCGGCTGCAGCGACTTACCCGGTCATCAACACCAAATATGGCCCTGTCCAGGGCGCTGCTTCTGAATATCGAGACGGCGTGACCGTCTACAAAGGCATCCCGTTCGCCGCTCCGCCAACCGGTGAAAACCGATGGAAGGCTCCGTCTGCGCCTGCTCCCTGGTCGGACGTCCTGAATGCGACGACTTTTGGCCCTCAGTGCGCCCAGCCGTACTCGTCTGCCGGCATCTTCTCGACGGGAAACAACCTGACTAGCGAGGACTGTCTGTACCTGAACATCTGGACACCCACGTACAACGATACCAGCGATCTCCCTTCGAAGAAGCTGCCCGTCTACTTCTGGATCTACGGCGGCCGTTTCGAAGGCGGCTCCGGCGACGTCAAGACCTACGATGGGTCCGGCCTGGCCATCAAGGACATCGTTGTCGTCACGACGAACTACCGTCTCGGCGCATTCGGTTTCCTTGCCCATCCAGAGCTCTCGGCGGAGTCCGGGCACAACAGCTCCGGGAACTACGGCCTCCTCGACCAGCAGTTCGCCCTGAAGTGGGTGCACGAGAATATCGCCTTCTTCGGCGGCGATCCCGACCGGATCACGGTTGGCGGCCAGTCCGCTGGCTCTGCAAGCTCCCTCGACATGATGTGGAGTCCTCTCTCGCGGGATCTGATCAAGGGCGTGATCTCGGAGAGCGGTGCGCGCGGACCCCATGATCCCAACACCGGCGGCGTGGCAACCAGTTACCGGACCAAGGACACGGCGGAGGCGCAGGGCGTCGCGTTCCTGAAGACGCTGAACGTGTCGTCGATCGCGCAGCTACGCAACGTGTCGACGCAGACGCTGATCAACTACGGGTCGTTGACGGACGACTCGGTGTACGAGGGCACGCGCTTCGAGACGCTTTTCTCGGGGCCTCCGCTCTGGCGGCCGGTGATCGATGGCTACGTGCTGCGGCACGGCTACGGCGAGGCCCTGCGGCTGAACGACCACGGCGACGTGCCCATCCTGACGGGGAACAACAAGGACGAGGCGGACGGGGGCGCGAGCACGCTCGCGGCGTACAGGGCCGACTACACCGCGCTCTTCCAGAACTTCTCGCGCGAGTTCTTGGCCGCGTACCCGGCCAGCAACGACACGCAGGCCAGCGAGAACAGCGACGAGCTCTTCCGCGACATGGCCCGCGTAGGGACGTGGCAGTGGGCAGCAGACTGGGCAGCCGGAGGCGCCAGAAGCAGCGTCTACACGTACTACTGGACGCACGCGCCGGCGGAGAACCGCGGCATGGGCGCCTACCACGGCTCCGAGCTGTGGTACGTCTTCAACAACATCCCGTACGCCGACTACTCGAACGTCACCTGGGACGCGGCCGACTATGCGATCGAGGCCATCATGTCCGAGTACTGGGCCAACTTCATCCGCACCGGCGATCCCAACGGCGGCAATCTGACCTACTGGCCGCCGTCGACCAATGCCAGCAAGACGACCATGTGGCTGGGCGATTCGTGGGGCGTTGGTCCGATTGCGGAGTCTCTGCAGCGAGTGGAGTTTATTGAGAGGTGGTTCGCTACGTTGCCTGAGTGGTAGATGCATTATCACTCATGAGCATCTTGCGAAGGGAGGTCTGTCTATGTACAGTACTGCATATTAACATGTACACTCACATGTATATATACACACACATATGTGCAGCGTTAAATACCTATAGGACAAAAAAACCCATAAGAAAAGATAATCTACCAGCTTAATATCCTGGTGAGAAGAAGAAGAAGAAGAAGAACTTAATGAATTAGTCCTGTACACCGTGATGATTATATTGATCACAAATCTACTTAATGAGGTAGTAGCAATCGATCAAAGATCTACGGTGAAAGCGGCATTGCTTCTGGATCATGTGACTGGTGTTTATCATGCACCTTCCTGCCCAGTAAGAACTTAGCAATCTACACACCTCACACAACTCCATTTCCTATCCTCAAGAGCTTGCCTAGCGAATTGCATACTGTAGGTCTCTCAGACTGAGCCGGTTTTTTTTAGTATGCCACCGGCTTACCTAGTTAAAAGTGAGAGCGGCTACAAAATCCTTCAATGACCTTAATATTGGATGTTAAATTGCATTGGGGACACGAGGGAATACACTCTATGGTCCGCCTATTCTCTTCCAGCTCGCCATGACTTACTTCGATATTTCGAGCGATCAGGATATCCCTGGCGGGTTAGGATTGCCACATAGGTTTCCCCCGGAAATTCCACCGCCGCTTCCGTTGTCTTTCGACACGGTGAATGAGAACCGCCCTCTTGCTGCTTCATCGCGGTCCTCCAATCTTTTCCGATTGCCTGTGGAGTTGTTGACACGCATCGTCCAGCTACTTCCGTCCTCTGCGCTGGCGGATTTTGCCCTGGTCAATCAGGACTGCCGGCAGCTTTCTCGATCACGACAATTCGCACGTGTCCGTTTTGACTATTCCCTGAAAAGTCTTGACCTGCTCAGGGTTCTGGTCCAGGAGGGCTTCGATCGCGCACAAAACAATGGATTAACGAAATCTCCAGCGCTCGGAGCTTGCACACGCCATGTCCCAGTCGGAATTCTGCGTGAACATTTAGAAGCTCGACATGGTGTTTCCTGGGACGAGGATTTTTTTCGATCGTGATGAACTGGAGCGCGAAAGAATGGTGACTGAGGCGAAAGATTCCTATTTTAGGACTTACATCCCATTTCTGCGGATAGCGATTGCAAAAGCCTTCCAAACCTCCAGGTGCTGGACTGGAGAGATAGGTTTACAGCCTCTCGCTCCTTTTTCTCCGACCTTGCCAAAAGCCCGGTAAAGCATCTCAAATTGTATATCGATGTTGATAAAAAGTTTGAGCTTGACCCGGAGGGTCTGCGGCCGAATGGCAGTTGGCCGTTGAGCACTCTCCATCTCGATCTGTCATCGTTCAATTCTCCTTTCGATTCTGTGTCGATCTCTTGCCTTTGCTACAGCATCCTCAGTGCATGCGCGCCCACATTACAGGATCTGGTGTGGATTACAAGTGACGACCCTGGAGATGAAATGTTGTCCGGCCAAGTCTGCGACATACATTTCCCAAAACTGAGAAGGTTGAAATTGTGGGGACTATCACCATCTGACTTTTCCTTATTTGACAAAACTCTTAGATCGGAGAAAGAATGCAACATATCACATTCTGGAAATTGACAGTGATGGTCGTCATCTGGAGAAGTATGGCACACTTGCCTCATTGGACACTCTCACATGGCATTTGTTTGATTCTGAAGTCAAGCCTGAGCTTGGTTTCCTGAAATCCAACCCTCAATTGACCAGGCTGTCCATCTTTTGGCCTCAACATCCAACAAACATGAGGGAAGTCGTCTCCCTTTTGCCTCGATCATTTTCCCGTCTGAGATCTTTGAGACTGACCTGGTATGGTACTTTCATCCCTGAGGATGTACTTCGGCTTCTTGGCACCATTACAAGCTTAGAACAGATCTGTCTAGCTGCTGGGCAAAAGTTTTATTGGACGCCCGAGTTTCTAATTGACCATGACGCTATGCGACACAATCTGGCCCCATTGAGGAACCTAAGAAAGATTGCCTTTGATCGTGACTCGTACGACATCGGTGTTGAAAACCCCGAAAGTTACTATAGTGTACCAAATCAGCTCCCCGTCGACGACGAGTTTCGCTTGCACTGGGAACGGAATCATAGGGATATGATTGTAACCGAAGCAAGGAAATACATGCGGGTATTTCCAAAGCTGGGGTGGCTCTACATCGGGCAGCTGCCGATGAAAATCGATGCCAATTCTGCCCAAGGCGTGGTGGTTCTATCAGAAAGAGATGAAGATATTACCTTGCTCGACCGTGTCTTTGGGTACGCAGGAAAGTTTTTCGTCGAATAACGACCAGAAAAAAAAATGATCTCGCGACAAAGATGGGTATTTTGACGGTTCAACTGCTCCGTAAACCTTAGTGACACGCCCTCTATTATTTGCAGGGCCCTTCGCCACGCTGCCCATAGTGCATTGTCGCCCCTGTGTCCACGGGATATGAACCCTCGACCGTACCGCATGATTGATTCGATTCACGAATCGTATGGACCTATACAATAGGTACATACAATGCTGGATACGCGTTTCGGAAAGAAGGATATTAGCTGCTTATGCAATCTCAACCTGACAAGCACCGGAAACCGCACGACTTGGCTACTGTCAGTCCACTAGGTGCCATTTATTATAACCATTAGAGAAGCAAAACAATCTTAGCTAGATCTAGGTAAGGAAGGTCTTACCTAGATTGGGAATTATTATTAAATTATTATTGATAATTTGATTCGATGAAGCGCGTAGGCGCAGATATATACATATATTTTTTTGTTCCTTCCTTCTCCCTATCGAATTACGCATTACGAATTATAATTATAGTCAAAAATTAATAGGTAATATTCTGCAGCACCTCGGCATCACTCTTCTTCCAGGGATGTTCGACTTCGACGGCGCGAACGAGCTTCTCGTGCTGGGGACTGCGCGGCGTGATCCTCGTCTGGAACGGCGCCGGATGGCTGATGACGCCAGGTTGCATTTCCACCACGGGCTCCACCTCCTTGCCATTCTCGTCGAGCGGCTTGCCGATGTTGAAGACGGCCAGGGAGAGCGCGATGCTCAGGTACAGCGACGTGTCGGCCAGCAATCGTCCTGGGCAGATGCGACGGCCGAAGCCAAAGGCCAGGCTGTGAGGGTCTGGCTCGGGCGGGTGCCCGTCCTGTTCTAAAAAGCGTTCGGGTTTGAAGGTCATCGGGTCGTGGTATGATTTGGGGTCGTGGAGGAAGCCCCTAGCAGATGGAAGTTAGAAAAAAATAGAAAGGAGGAAGGGGTACTATGTACCAGATGTTCGGCAACAGCAATGCGCCTTTTGGAATCAGATACCCCTCACAGACATCGTCCTCCGTAGTCATATGAGGAAGACCCATAGGGGCCACGGGGTTCCAGCGCAGAACCTCCTTCACAATCGCATCGATGTACGGAAGCTTCTCCCGATCAGCAACGCCTGGGAGCCGCTCGGTGCCAACGACCCGATCAATCTCCTCCTGGGCCTTCCGCTGAACCTCTGGGTGCAACATCATGGCTAAGAAGAAGCATGACAGCGACGACACAGTCTGTTTGGTAAGGTTAGCGTGCAAGAAGAAGAATGAACCTGCTGGATGGGATTGGAACCCACCGTATCAGCAGCACCGCCATATAGCGAGGCCGACGACCATTTGATCACAAACTCCTCTTCCTCGTCGAGATTTCCCTGTTCCAGTAACTGGGAGACATAGGACGGCTCATTGATGCCCTGCTTCATCTGCTGTTTGACAAACGCATAGGGTCTTTCGGCAAGATCGATGAAGACCTTTCTCCACTCCTTGGCCTTGCGCTTGAACCCGGCTCCGGGAAACCACTCCGGGATGTGTTTCACTAGCTATATTAGAATCATCTCGTCTGATATGATGGAGATCAGGAGCAACCACTTACAGGCAGGGATCACGTCCACGAGGTAAGCTCCTGTTGCGGCCGAACGTGAAAACAAATCGAGCGCCGTATCCGCCAGATCGATCAGAGGATCGTTCTTGTGTGGTTCAACTGTATAGTTATAGGCAAGTTTCAACATGATCGCCCCGGCTTCCCTGCATGCTGCGTTTAGTTTTCCTCCGCGCGTCGTCTGTTGCAAGAGAGTGAAACCGACTTTCGGATATGTTGAATCAGATTCTCCGGCTGCTGGAGGATGCGGAGCACAAAGCGACGGGCCTCAACCTCCTGCAGGTTATCAAAGCGCGAAACGGCCGCAGACGTCCCGATGAGCCGGCCCATGTTCTTCCGGTAGGCACGGAAACGATTCGAGTACGTCTGGGAGTTCAGGAAGTTTTCGCAGCCAAGCCTGTAGAAAAGATCCGATCAATCCCCCCATATTCCAGACAATGCGGACGACGAAAACAAAACGCACATTTCACCCGAAAAGACCAGCCGGGGTCGGGAGGAGTGTTTCGACGAACGCTTCTCCATGAGTTCGAATGCCAGGTTCGAGTCATTGAGGATGATGAGGGTCTGTCCTAAGACGGTCACCGAACTGATGGGACCTATGTTTTCCGTCAGTAGTTTCTTCTCGACGGGTTGCTCTTGGATGGCAGCACTTCTACCCACCGTAGAGGTCCTTATGGCGGAGCCAATGTAGCCATTCTGGTTTCCCTTTCTGAGGGAGATCGGAGATGTTGCCCACGAGTGGCTTTGGTTTGGGACCGGGAGGCAGCGGCGGGCCTCTCCTCTTGGAGAGGAGCAGCACTTTGACGAGATATGAAACCAGACTGACTAGCAGGATACTCAGGACGGGAGACAGCGTCGCCATGATGACGTTGGGGTTGACAGGGGAGGAGCAATGCAAGCCCAGTCAGCTTCAGATTTCGCCATGAAAAAGAAATAATATACGGAAACTGTTTATTATTATTTGCTTACTCGAGTCTTGTTTGCCCACACCCCTCCCCTCCTCCTGCATTAGTCGTTAACGTTAATCAGCAGATAAACCATGGAGCAGGTGTCAGTTCGCATTTTGGCATTTTGGCTTTGACCTAACCCTCGAGCGAGGGACTAAGCGGCACTAAATCCACGATGAGGAGATGGCATTGTTTCTTATATATGGGCCGGTCTCGCGGAAAAAGCCAATAGGATCGCGCCCGGCGTGTTGGCAGCATTGATTGCCCTCGCACTACACCACCATTCTGGTACTGGTGACGATTCAGATCGAGAATAGACTTAGGCGGTTGATTTCTTTCTTCAGCATTCTTCACGGGTCAGGATCGTCCCGTTCGTTTGGTCTGCAATCTTATCGTTTCTGTGGTAGACAACCGTCGCCTTTTCTTGTATGGAATCGTTTTTGATTTCATTTGTTGTATCGTTCTGATTTCGCAATAGACAGATTGGGCGTTTTGATGTTTCTTTATATTCTGTCAGTCCGTCCCTGGCGGTCACGTGCAGCGTTTCTGCAGCGATCTCTGAAAGGTGTACTCCATACTCCGTACGTGGCCCTGGCAGCCTGAATGCCTGACAGCCTACAGGCCTGTCTCGATGCACGAGTAAGATTCCAAGGACGAGCAAGGATGCATGATTCAGTATCCGTCCCCTAGATGCTAATTAGCAGTCCGTGCAAACTATGCTGCGGAGATCACGCATACGCGAGGTTCCGTCTGCGACAAACCATCCGGGGGAACGATCCATCGCCTTAACCTTGCGGCTCGGGAACTCCACGCATTGGACCAGGATCGGTCCAGACACAGCCCGGCTGAAGCTTGTACGCTGCAGAAATGCCCTGAGACCAGTTGACAAGCGCCTGGCCCCATGCTGGTCGAACCACGGCTCGGCCCCCGAGTATCGAGTCAACGCCACGCCGCAGCCGGCAACTCGGGCCGGGGCGGCCACGGCGTGCCGTCGACCTGTCACAGAAGCCTTTTTTCTATGAATGCTGGTTCTAGGGAGAGATATAAGCCGTTTCTGAAGAAATCTGCAAAGACCATCTCTACAGATCGCGCTTGGAGCCGACGGTTTCCCGTCCCAAGCCGTGCCAGATGCGCCAAGGATGCTGCTAACTGCCTGGGCGCTTAGGTAGGTAGCGATGTGCCTGCTAAATATATAATAATAATAATAGATTTTGGCGTTAAGAACTGAGACCTGTCAGGCTATCAGTGCTAATGTACGGAATAGTAGGGCCTAGGCGTCAATGCACATCGATCATATAATACATCAGAATCGGTTTAAGATAGGTCCTCGCCAGCTGGAAAGGGCCTGTTCTGTCTCCCACTCTTCGATCCCAGCATGGAGAGGGATTCTTCCGACAGCAAGCAGTCATGGTCGATTGCGGTCCTGGCGTCGATGACCGCCCTGGCGGCGCTGGCCGTCGGTCTTCGACTGCTCGCGCGCCATGAAAGGAAGCAGAAGCTGTGGTGGGATGACTGGCTCATCATATTCTCCCTGGTAGGAACTCGTCTCGCTGCAGATTCATGTTTGTTTCTGGCTCACATGGACGACTCCAGGCGTGGAATCTGGTCGTCATGGGTTTCATCATCGGCATGATCCAGTACGGCATGGGTCTTCATGCCACGCAGATTCCAATGGATAACCTGGTCATGATCGCCAAGTTCCTTCTGATCGCTGAGATCCTCTACGTGAGCAATCTGGTCTGGACCAAGATCAGCATTTTGATGATGTACTACCGCATCTTCCACTTCCCGTTTTTCAAGCGATGGGCGTATATTATCGGGGCTTTTATCATTATCTGGCTGATCCTCGTTATCTTCCTGTTTATTTTCACCTGTGTGCCCATTGAAAAGCAATGGAACCCCATGGTCCCTGGCCACTGTATCAGCCTGGTCGGAATTGGGGTTGCCAATTCGGCATCAACGATTCTCTCGGATCTGGCCATTTTGATTCTCCCGATTCGGCAGATCTGGAAACTGCAGTTGCGAAAGGCCGAGAAGGTTGCCCTGACGTTTGCATTTGGTCTTGGTTTCTTGTATGTCCTGCCCGATCTCTCTATTCCACTCCATGATATCTGTCTGACGATACCTCCAGCGTCATCTTTGCTTCTGCCTACCGCCTCGCAGTCGTTCTCACCTACAACGAACTCGATGCCTCATATTCTCTTGCTCCGGTGGTCGGCTGGACCGTCATCGAAATGTCTGCGGGCATCGTGTCGGCCTGCCTGCCGACCCTCCGCCCTGTGCTATTCCTCCTCGCGCGCAAACTCGGCATTCAGAACTCGTTGAGCTTCTTTCGCAGCGAGTCCTCCGCCGCCCTGACCAAGAAGAGCCGCCAGAACCTCGTCAACGGGGCCCAATCCGTGGGCGATTCGGCCAACGACGGCAAGGCCGGCCAACGGCCCTTCTACCGTCTCCCCGACGAGTCGCGATCCGCGGAGCAGAACCGTGTCAAGACGTCCTTTGATCCCACGGCAGCCGACCATGTGTACGTCAACACCGTCAGCAGCGGGATGGGGGGCGAGGGAGATACCGAGACGGCGAGCGGCGACGAGGTTCCATTGCAGAGTATTCGAGTGCAGAAAGATTTCACGCTAGTCCACCAGAGGTGAGAGGCGCAAAAACGGGGGACTCGCACGTGAAAAGGGAAAAAAAAAGGAAAAAAAAAGAAAAGAGGGCAGGATACCAACCAAAAATAAAGCTCTCTATGCATAAAGATACCATCTGCGATGCGGGTCAAAAAAGGGAATTTTTGGGAAGGATTCGGGTCTGTATATATATACATCCAAAATGTATACGGAGAACTTTTTTTATGTTCTTTAGCCCTAGAAACAGGCAGGGCCAAAACAAACAATTCTTATTACAAATCTTCTTACTATTATGTTCTTAATTTCTTGTTTAGGGTTTCCTAATGCCTATACTATATAATACCGTCTATAATTAAATAATAAGTATAGATTAGACCTATCTAATTAATAGAAGGAGGTTTTTCTTTATAGACATATCTTTAGTTATCTTTCTTACCTATCCTTCCGAAAGGAGAACAAAAAAGAAGAAGAAATAAGAGATTATAAAAACATGAAGATTAAGAGCCAATAGTCGAGATTCTAGATTTGATATTAAAGAAGTCAAGAGTTCTAGTTAATAGAGTAAATAGATTAGTCTTTATATATTGAGCTCTTCACCTTTTTTTTTTTTTCAACTCCTTTTACAGTCTTTCCTTTCCTTTCCTTTTCTTTTCTGACCAGATGCAGAGAAAAAAAGAAAGAAAGAAAGAAGGATTGGATGAATTACATACTACTAGTAACTTCTGTCTGTATGGGGCCTGAATACAATTTCTGCCACAAACACACACATTGGCTAAATGAAAGCAAAATGAAAAAAAAAAAAAAAGAGGACTTGGCAAGCAATTTCATTCAATTTCTACATCTAGAGACAGGTCCTAGAAAGGAAAACTCACGGGGCCAAAAAGGAAAAGAAAGAAGCGGAGAAAGAAGGGGAGGAGCTTCAACAGCTCATTCTCTTCTTCCTCGCGAGGTGAATGAGGGTCACTTCCATCCCGGGGTAGGCAAATGGGGCAGTAATCCTTCCTTTTTTTTTCCGAAACTGTATGTAGATTTTGCTGTCGCGGATCAATCATCGTCGTCCTCGTCATTATCATCCAGACTTGCGTGTTGAACAGAGATAACACGACGATCTGTCAGGTATTTGCAAAGCTAAAAGGTGCCAACATATGCGGAGAGCGAAAGAGATTAACTGACCAGACCTTGGTGATATGTTTATATAAACCGGTCCTCATGCAGACGAATATTCATAGCTTGAACAATGGGGGCCACAGCCTATGGAATATGGCCATCACAAGGTGTGGCACCCTTGCTTGCATCATCATTCCACTCGAGCATTTTCAACTGTTGCATAATGGTGACCTCCATCGCCCTTCAAGTTCTGCAACAGAGGGTGGAGATATAGATGCAAGTGGCCGTGTTGAAGATGGGTTCGACTAAACCAAATTCTCTCTCCCAATAGGTATAGTTCTCTAGGGATTCTTCTGCGCCTTCAGAAGCCAGAGTGTATCCGGATGTAGGTCCATACCTTATCTTCCGTGAGCACTGGTAGGGTTAGTTAGCCCTTTCATCAGTCTTTGTGAAACAGAAAGTAAGAATTCATCTTTTTTTCCACATCAGAAGGAAAATTCCTTTCATCGACAGGATATTTCTTTAGCATTAAAAAAAATTCCATGGCAAACTGCTCTCGTTTGATACCGAGACGTCTCAGCTCTTCGTCAGAGATGATAGGTACTCTTTCTTCTCCTGTCAGATTCTGGTCTAGAGCTGTTATATCCTGTCTTGCCCTAACATCAATAAATAAGAGCGTTAGAGAGCAGCATTTGGAGGCACTGTGATTAAGAAAATTCAAAGTTACAATGACAAAGTCCGTCGCGCAAAGGACAGAAGAATGAGGCCGTTATACCATATAGTCGAGTCAGCTTGTCAATGAGACAGACCTATGGACCTATACACAGCTCCATACCTATCGAGCAAAAATCTAGAGCACTCTGTCGACTACTCTTCATGTCGCGTGCAGCGACATCGACGGCTACACCCTACGTATGTATTCGAGCATGTGGAGTGTCCTTCCATTACACTAAGGACCATCTGTGGCCAGTTTAGAAAGAACATCGCTCCTTACATATACTCACCTGATGGCAGGTGTTCTGTATCTCTTATTAGATTAGAGACATTTGCACAGCCTCTTCTATTATTGCTGCCTAAAGACCTGCAATTTATGGCTCTATATGTCTTTGTAGAACAAGTTCTTATCCTAGTTCTTATCCTAGTTATTTAATTTAGTCTTCAGAGAATCCTCGTTTATTGCCACTATTATTATGATTGTTTGGGTATTAAGCGTTTTATGGTTATCTTGTTGGTTCTGCTGACTTTTTTTTGCATTGGTAATAGCCCGTCATCAACACTCTTTTGGTAATGGTGACCTGAAGTGGACAATGCTATTGCTATAAACTAAGAAGACAGAATGCTGTCCAATTTATATAATAATATAATTCAAGATATTTTCTCACCAGGATAGAGATAAGGAAATAGGGATCATTAAAAAAAAAAGGGACTCATCAATTGAATTGTCCGGAAGTTTTTTTTATCTCTGACTAAAGTAGATTAGTAGGATCAACCTATGCTATTTAGAGACGCATTATCTCTATTTGTCTTTAAAGTGTGGAAAAGGGGTTTGAGAAAGTAATCAAGACACGTAGTAATAGGTTATATCTTGAGGATCTATGACCAGGTGTAGCAAGGCAATATCGTATTCATTCTGCATGGAAGATACTTGACAGAGCTACGATCAAGGGTGCTCCAAGCTACTAGGTACATAGGTACATACATGGACAATCCATACACGTGACTACTACCCATGTGATCTGAGGATGGAGTAGCCATGTGGTTCGAGTATGGACTATCCATACGATGGAGATCCCATGTTGTCTCACGACACCAT